>NC_079446.1:6880093-6920093 GCF_903798145.1 Danio aesculapii
GCTTCGCGCTGAGGAGGGGTTTGGGAACAAATGAATCGCTGAACAATTCATATGGGAGTCGCTAGGATAATTAGGTAGAAATAAATGCAGATTATAAGACCATGAAAGTGTTTTGGAGACCCTTACAACCTAAATATGTATAATGTATAATATGGGCTCTTTAAGAGATGATCCCAAAATTTGCGACTATCAAACTTCATGCTGGTTGATCGAAATGCATTAGGCTTATCCATCATCAAAACAACAAAAATCTCTGAACATTGGTGAAAATGCAGCATGATCCTGACAACACACACAAATAAATAAATAACAATTATCCAAAAATCCATCTGGCTTCAAAATTCTGGGGTACACAACTTTCGCCTCTTATTATGAACAAGCAAGCCCAGTCCAGATGGAAAAAAAACAAAAAGGAAAAGTAACACAACACATTACTAAATAAGTAATGGAACAAAGTCATATATTACTTTTAAAAGTGACTTTCCCCTACACAGCCAGTCACAGACACATCTGTTGATTTCTTGAGTGCTATGGCCAATCAGAGGTGTCCAGATTAGTCCGAATCCACTCATCATTCAAAACATATTGAGCTGATTGTGTTTCCTTTAAGACTTCCATTCAAAAGCATTTAGAATTACTTACTTTTGGTGTTCACAGTCCGTTATAAGCAAACTTACAGTATCTTAACTTACAGTAAGTACATTTCACAAAACAACGCTAACAGATAGCTAAACACCATGGAGGGTCTGTGTCAATAAACATGTCAGTGCCATAAGAATAATAAGTCCTTGTCTCATTGTGTATGGATGAGACAGTCAAATTATAATTATTCATGTTGTCAATATAACAGTGTACTCTGGAGAGCTGTTCGAATGTAACATGGCTACAGCTTTGATGACAAATATAGATGATTTATGGCACTGAGTGTATGTGGGAGTTTGATTGCGAGTGACTGGACAATATTCACATTTATGCTTTTACTGTTTGCTCTGTCATTTGTTGACGGATAATGTCATTACGAAACAGAAAGGAAAAGACAGCACTGCCTAGCACAAAGAAAAACAAAGAGAAATGTGAACATAGGGCAAACTCCTTAGGGAAAGCTGTACATGCATACCTTACACCTCGTGACGTCCCTGTCTATATATTGACCTTATTCTTCAATGCGGAAGAGCGCGCGTTTTTTGCGATTGTTTTTGAACTTCCGGTTCAGTTGCCTATGGGAGAAATGACTAGGAATAATAAACGGCAAAAAACGGTCACACTACTTACTCTACAAACAAGTGTTTGCATTAGAATACAGACAAAGTAGAATAATATAATAAGAAAATATCAGTTTGCAACACCAAGCAGCAAAACGAGGTGTTTTTAACGTTTAAAAATGAATGGAAGTGAATGAGACCGGAAGTTTCGAGCCAAAATGATTAAATGGCTGCGCCCACTCGAAATCAGAATTATTAGCCCCCCTGAATTATTAGCCCCCTGTTTATTTTTTCCCTAATTTCTATTTAACGGAAAGCAGATTTTTCAACACATTTCAAAACATAATAGTTAGTTTTACTATTATTTATATATATATATATATATATATATATATATATATATATATATATATATATATATATATATATATATATATATATATATATAGCACGTCACTGTTTTTCTCCGAAAACATATTTTTAAAGATGCTGTTTACTTGAAATTTTCACCGGACGTTAATAACAACCAAAGAAATCCATATATGCTAAGAAAACAAAACAAATCTAATTAGTTTACAGATAAAGTAATAAAATTAAATGACACTGGAAAAGTATTGAGCACATGAAAAAGGGAGGTGTAGAAAGGCAGTGAAAGCCCAGACAGCAGCTGAAATGTCTCAGTAGTTCTTCAGCAGTCCTCTGCCCTTCCTCATTTTAAATGAGTATTAGCTGCTTGTTGATTACTGCTGCTTGTTCAAACTACCTGTGTAAAATGAGCTGAAACAACACAATTCTTTTCATTTCTTTGGCTAATTTATTTGTTTAATGTTTAGTCCACTAAAATTTGTAAACCATTAAGTTAACTTAAGCATTTTGTGTCAAGACAACATGAAGGAATTGTGTTTGTCCAACTACATGCTTTGCGGTGAAGTGTATTAAAAAAGGGAAATGTTGACAATAAAAGTAATCTTAGGTGTTTACAGTTAATAGAAAGACTTGTTAGAGTTCAATCGTCACTTTAGCTTGAAGATTTAAAAGATTTTTATGTAATGCTTTGAGTTTTGAGATTACCACCTTGCAGAAGAAGCCATGATTTGGGTGTTGGCAGCTTATAGCAAAAATGCAGTTTGTTTCTTTGCTCAGTGAGCAATAACTGTCCTAAAATTAGTTCTGGGATCAGTCTCAATCAGCTGTGTATGCAACTCATGAAATATGCTTAAAATGGCTCTTTTAGTTAATTTAGGATAACTTCAAATAAAACTAAAAGACTTGGAAATGTACGACACCCCTGCTGAAAAATCCAGCTTAAACCAGTTTAGGCTGATTGGCTGGTTTTAGCTGGTTGACCAGCCTGGTTTTAGAGGGGTTTTGGCCATTTCCAGGCTGGTTTCCAGCCATTTCCAGCCTGGTCAGGCTGGAAAATGACCAGCTTAAACCAGCTTGACCAGTCTGGTTTAACCTGGACATAGCTGATTTTGGCTGGGCTCCCAGCCAGCTAGGCTGGTCAAGCTGGTTTTAGCTGGTCATTTTCCAGCCTGACCAGCTAAGACCAAGCTGGAAATGGCTAGAAACCAGCCTGGAAATGGCCAAAACCCCTCTAAAACCAGGTTGGTCGACCAGCTAAAATCAGCCAACCAGCCTAGGTTGGTTTAAGCTGGCTTTGTCAGTAGGGACATAAAGACATCCATGATATTATCAGACCTTTGAGTTTGTTGGACCAACTCAACTGCATTTAATTGTGTAAATAGTTTATTTAGTTGGTGCTAAACACATTTATTGTATGGAAATCCTGCCCTCAAATAAATTGAGTTCATCCTATGATTTTTAAAAAAAATTTTTTTTATTTTTTTATGTACATTAGCAGGATGATGAAGATGAAACCACGGTGGAATTTACAGCAAGACAATGATCCAAAATACAGCCAAGTAAACTCTCAATTGCTTTTAGAAAAAGAAAATAAAGCTGTAGAATGGCCCAGCCAATCACCTGACTTGAATCCAATAGAAAATACAAAATAAAGCCCAGATTTTTATATGATAGATGGTTTTATATAATATCTCAAACCGGTTTCTTGAGTTTACTATACTTAAATAACCCCACAGACACCAAATATCAATTCAATAGAGCTCCTTTGGGATGTGCTGGAATGCAGACAAACTGTGTGACGCTTTCATGTTAATATGGCAGTTAAATTTTAAAGCTCACAAAATGTGACAGAACAAATGACAGGCTCACCTTTTGTCCTCAGAACAGCTCCTGCAAACACAGCAGGTCTGTGAGCTCAAGTGTTCAGTACTGTCCTGCAACTGTTGCTCAACTCGTCTCCTGCAACACGATTGGGCCGTTTTTCTTCAATATACGTCACTTGACAGAACAGGTGACCTCTGACCGAAATTTTGTGTGTGTGCTGGTTTTGGTGGTTTCCAAGTACAGAAATTGGTATGACATGGGAATAACTTGCGTATTACAACCTTGAAGTGGTTTAGCAGGGTGCGAATTATACATTGACGATAGGGGGGGGGGGGGGGGGGGGTCTACTGTTTCTGTAATGTTAGTTTGTGTAATACAGGCAGTTAATCAAATATATGTATTTATTTAAATTACATATAATATATTAGTAAAAGTTTTTAAGTTTTTAGTGTTTTGAGAGATGATTAGTGTATTCTGACCTACAGTAACCTCTGATTAGTTACTGTAGGTCAAACTATAAAAACGATCAGTCTAATTGTACTTTATTTTCAGGCTATGTACATACAAACACCTATTTTACAGGAAAAAGTGTCGTGTGATGTCTATCGGTGCTCTAGATCTGTCAGTTTCAGACTGTTGATGGATTTTTTTCCTAGCATGGAGCTGGGGTGCCAGAAAAAAATAAAAAATAACGACCATTAAATTACAGACATTTTCCATAAAATAACAGACGGTAAGTTACAGACATTTAATGGTAATTAAAATTTATGGACATTTCTGTAATTTAACATCTGTTATTTTACCGTAAATGTCTGTTATGTAACACCTATTATTTTACAGTAAATGTCTGAAGTTTAACGTCCATTATTTTACGGTAAATGTCTGTAATTTAAGGTCCATTATTTTGCAGTACATGTCTCTAATTTAACTGCTGTTATTTTACGGTAAATGTCTGTAATTTAACGTCCCTTATTTTACAGTAAATGTCTGTAATTTAACGGCTGTTATTTTACAGTAAATGTCTGTAATTTAATGTCCATTATTTTATGATAAATGTCTGTAATGTAATGGCTGTTATTTTACAGTAAATGTCTGAATTCACTGTCCATTGTTTTATGGTAAATGTCTGTAATTTAACAGCTGTTACTTTACGGTAAATGTCTGAAATTTAACGGCTGTTATTTTACAGTAAATGTCTTTAATTTAATGACTGTTATTTTATGGTAAATGTATTTTAACGTCCATTATTTTACAGTAAATATCCGTAATTTAATGTCCATTATTTTACAGTAAATGTATGTAATTTAACGTCCATTATTTTACAGTACATGTATGTAATTTAACGTCCATTATTTTACGGTAAATGTCTGTAATTTAAGGTCCATTATTTTGTAGTAAATGTCTGTAATTTAACTGCTGGTATTTTACGGTAAATGTCTGTAATTTAACGTCCATTATTTTATGATAAATGTCTGTAAGTTAATGGCTGTTACTTTACGGTAAATGTCTGTAATTTAACGTCCCTTATTTTACAGTAAATGTCTGTAATTTAATGGCTGTTATTTTACAGTAAATGTCTGTAATTTAATGTCCATTATTTTACGATAAATGTCTGTAATTTAATGGCTGTTATTTTACAGTAAATGTCTGAATTTACGGTCCATTATTTTATGGTAAATGTCTGTAATTTAACAGCTGTTACTTTACGGTAAATGTCTGAAATTTAACGGCTGTTATTTTACAGTAAATGTCTGTAATTTAATGGCTGTTATTTTATGGTAAATACAATTTAACATCCATAATTTTACAGTAAATGTCTGTAATTTAAGGTCCATTATTTTACGATAAATGTCTGTAATTTAACGTCCATTATTTTACAGTAAATTTCTGTAATTTAACATCCATTATTTTACAGTAAATGTCTGTAATTTAACGTCCATTATTTTACGATAAATATCTGTAATTTCATTGCTGTTATTTTACATTAAATGTCTGAATTTAAGGTCCATTATTTTACGATAAATGTCTGTAATTTAATGGCTGTTATTTTACAGTAAATGTCTTAAATTTAACGGCTGTTATTTTACAGTAAATGTCTGTAATTTAACGGCTGTTATTTTATGGTAAATGTAATTTAACATCCATTATTATACAGTAAATGTCTGTAATTTATTGTCTATTATTTTACGGTAAATGTCTGTAATTTAACAGCTGTTATTTTACGACAAATGTCTGTAATATAACGCCCATTATGTTACTTTTTTCTGCAGAACCCCCCCCCCCCCCCCCCCCCCATTACGTCTATGCACTGTATGATCAATTAGTCCTGACAGCATATGTTTTTAGGTCATTAAAACTTATTAAATTAAGTTATTAATGTTCTAACCTAATTTTATAAGTTATGCAAGCTGTTTTAAGTCAGTTTAACAGAATATAAGTTCAATGGACTCATAAGGTTAATTTGATTCAACTTAAAATTTTGTTTTTACAGTAGGGGAAGTCTTCATAAAACATGAAAACCCAATGTGTCTGTGATAAGCCTTTGCTATTTTTTTCATTCCTGCACTGGAGCGGAAAACAGGTCAAGCAGTCATTAACATTCCATCTCTTTAACCGAGTTTTTAATGTAGTCCATTGGCTGAATCTTGTTTATCACTAAGAGGAAGAAATCCACTCAAGACTCTGTACTACAGTGATAAAATGATAAGGAGCGAGTGGTTGTATAGGTGGAGGAAAAATATCACATGATTACAGTGCATGCAAGTGGATTTTTATTTCTAGCAAATGTTTAAAAAGTGTGTCATACTTGCCTTCATGTTGTTCGAAACTTGCGTGGTTTTGTTTTTCTTACCTTTCAGTGAAAAAAACAATGTGTTAGATCAGATTTCACAAGTTTAGATTGATGTTCACTACAATTTAGATGTTTTTTTAAAGATTGAATGTGGAAGCTTGGAACTGACCTATATATATATATATATATATATATATATATATATATATATATATATATATATATATATATATATATATATATATATATATATATATATTAAGTATATGAAGTATATTTAAAGGCATAGTTCTCTCAAAATGAACTCACTTTTTATTAAGTTTACTCACTGTTTATTCACTCACAAGTGGTTCCTTGGTAATTCTTTTCTTTCTATGAAGCACAAAAGATTAGAAACCGATTACCATTGACACATCCATAGCAGGAAAAAATACTACACAAGTCAATGGTTACAGGCTTACAACATTTTTCAAAGTATCTTATCTTGTGTTTAACAGAAAAAGAAACTCAGGTTTGTGATAAGAATGGTTAAATGGTGACTGTATTTCCAGTTTTTGGTGAACTGTCACTTTAATTATAGTGAATGTGTAATTGTAGTGATCTTCAAAGTATATTTGTGGATAATATGAACTGAATACAATCCAATAGTCAGCGCACTTTTGTGAAACATTTTATACTGAAGTTTAAACTGTTTATACTTGTGTTGACCAATATACAAATATACATTTTCATTGTTAAAGGAAGAATTTTTACTGTTTTAAATACAAATTGCCTATACATTTGAGTAAACTGCATGAAAATACAGATTGTTACAGTTGTGTCCAATGTTGAAAAGTCAAACTATTAAATAATAAAAGCATAAAATTTACTCTTTAAACGAAAATGTAATCAAATCGATGCATAGATGGATGGATGGATGAATATATGGATAGAAACACATCTATATAAACTGACAGACAGTCAGAGACAGATAGACAGACAGACAGACAGACAGATAGATAGATAGATAGATAGATAGATAGATAGATAGATAGATAGATAGATAGATAGATAGATAGATAGATAGATAGATAGATAGATAGATAGATAGATAGATAGATAGATGGTAAGATAGATAGATAGATGGTAAGATAGATAGATAGATAGATAGATAGATAGATAGATAGATAGATAGATAGATAGATAGATAGATAGATAGATAGATAGATAGATAGATAGATAGATAGATAGATAGATAGATAGATGGATGATTGGATGGATAGATGGATGGATGGACACATAGAGATAGAATGATATATACAGTCGGATAGATAGATAGATAGATAGATAGATAGATAGATAGATAGATAGATAGATAGATAGATAGATAGATAGATAGATAGATAGATAGATAGATAGATAGATAGATAGATAGATAGATAGATAGATAGAAAGATAGACAGACGGACGGACGGACGGACGGACGGACGGACAGACAGACAAACGATCTAGATAGATGGACGGACGGAAGGACGGATAGATAGATAGATAGATAGATAGATAGATAGATAGATAGATAGATAGATAGATAGATAGATAGATAGATAGATAGATAGATAGATAGATAGATAGATAGATAGATAGATAGATAGATAGATAGATAGATAGATAGATAGATAGATAGATAGATAGATAGACAGACGGAAAGACGGACGGACGGACAGACAGACAAACGATCTAGATGGACGGACGGCCAGACAGACAGACAGACAGACAGACAGATAGACAGAATCATTGGTAGAATGATTGGTAGAAAGATGGGACAATAGATAATGAGGAACGCGGACAGACAGACAGACAGACAGACAGACAGACAAATAGATAGACAGACAGACAAATAGACAGACAGACAGATAGATGTATATTTTCTAGACATTTTACATATTAAATATGCAAAAATAACAAAAAATGTGCTATGTTTACAGAAGTTTGTCTATTTTAAAACACAATATAAATGTTTTAACTTCAGGACAGTTGAAAAATCCACATTTCACTTTCCATTCAATCACTGCAAATGAAAACATTTATTATGACAAATGATCATTTGCTCGAGAAAACAAAACTAGACAAAATACAGAAACATTTTAAATGACAACATTTCTCTTTGAAATGAGGAAAACAATGTTATAAGAGCTTTATAATAAAACAAACATTAACATTTCACTCCAACCCACAGCTAACAAATCCAGTAAATCCAAAGATTTCTCAAGTGCTCTATTAATTTCTCCAGTCTATTTATATTTGCACCATAAAAAGTACTTTTATTGTGGAGAGTGCACACAGAACAAATAAACGCACACGGTTGAGTCAGAATATTTAGGTTCAATATTCTTTTTTATCGTCAGGTTTCCACATATAGTGCACAGCTCAGACAGAAGAGCAATGTGTGGCACACGTCCAACACGTAGCCTTCAGTAAAGGAGTGAAAAACATTGATAAGGCTGTTTGTGCAGTGTGTGATGTAACGGGCCGCTTTCTTTCCTCCAGACGAATAAACAAAATGTTCTGCACTTTGGCCTACAACGCCCAGCACAAACCCTTACAGAGGAACAACATTTGAAACATGCAGAAAAGTGGCTAAAGCAAGTTAATATTTACCACAGTCCACCGGGGGGAAACATTAATCAATATAGATGTTTTTCAGGAAAACCAGTTTATATATTTTCAATTTATATTGATCTTTATGCATTTTAAAACCCAATTTTAATGCACTGCATTCATTTCCTATTCAATTTCTAATCAATGCTAAATATAAAGTTTTTTAAAGCCTATTTTGATGCAGTGTGTTAATTTATTCATTCATTTTCCTTCAGCTTAGTCTCTATTTCAGAGGTTGCCACAGCGGAATGAACCGCCAACTATTTCAGCATAAGGTTTATGCCCTTCCAGCCGCAACCCAGCACTGGGAAACACCCATACATACTCATTCATACACAAACTTATACACTACAGACAATGTAGTTTATTTATTTCACCTATAGCGCATGTCTTTGGACCATGGGGGAAACCGGAGCACCCGGAGGAAACCCACCTGAACACGGGGAGAACATGCAAACTGTCCCATTAGATGGATGGATGGACGGACGGATGGATGGACGGAAGGACAGACGGATGGATGAACGGACAGACAGACAGACAGACAGACAGACAGACAGACAGACAGATAGATAGATAGATAGATAGATAGATAGATAGATAGATAGATAGATAGATAGATAGATAGATAGATAGATAGATAGATAGATAGATAGATGAAAAACCAGATGGATAGATGGATCTATAAATAGATGGATGGATGGATGGATGGATGGATGGATGGATGGATGGATGGATGGATGGATGGATGGATGGATGGATGGATGGATGGATGGATGGATGGATGGACGGATATCTCATCAGCTTTGGCGCTCCATTATTAAATGTGTAAGTGAAATAGAAATAGACAATGTCTCTAAACATTTATTCTTTTATTATGCAGCATCATGTGCAGTTAAGGTAAACTGAATGATATGCATGAATTAACACTGTTAAACGATAAACAATATAGGTTTATCCTAGAGACAAGATTCCATAATTAAAGTCATAAAAAGATGCCAAGAGATTAGTGCTGCATGCAAGAGATACAAAATAATGAATAAATATGGTTTTATATATATATATATATATATATATATATATATATATATATATATATATATATATATATATATATATATATATATATATACTGTAAAAAATGTTGGGTTCCACTCATAACTCCTTCATGTTGTCCCAATGCAAATTGCTTAAGCTTAATTGTTTCTACAAACTTAAGTCGATTTAATTTTATATATATACGTGTGAACAAGCGCCAATTTTTTGGCTAATATCGCCAATATCGCTAAATTCAATAAATGTATTTGTTATTATCAACGGTTTAAAAAAGTATATATGACAAATAAACTGGTAATGTTCTGATGGGACATCATTTTTATCATCATATTTATTTATTCATTATTTATATTGATGTTTAAAATTAAAAGTTTTCTCTGTTAATGTAGTTTAACAGACCTGAGCTAACGCCAAACACGTGTAATTTTATTAGCAGACATTAAATAATAATAAATTCTGTTAAAAATGTACGTACTGTACTATTGTAAAAAATATATAGTGTGTACTGTCTTAATTTTTAATAATATTATCTATATATTATTATCTTAATTATCTTTTGGTGATTTAAAAAAAATATATGTATTTATTTTTTCACATTTTTTTCAAATGTTTATCTGATTTGTAGAATCAGCTTTTTTGCTTATATAACGCCGGTTTTAATAGGCAGTTAATGTATAGCTGGAAGTATCCTAATCATTATATAAGCAAACTGGTGATATAAGTGACTGCTGTACAGTTACAGTGCATATCACAGTCGTACAGTGCATGACTGAAAGACCTTTGATCATCAGATGTGAACAGCAGTTACTCAGTGAATGAACCAGGCTCCTTTAAAACCATTCACAGATAATAAGATCTGCCATAATATGAAGACGACGGCACATATTTTCTAGGAAAAGCTCAGTTAAGATAATTATAGATTCATAAATTAGTCATAGAGAGTTTCTGAAAACAGTTCAGGCGAGTCTCATCATAATGCATTCGTTCAGTTGAGTTTATGATATTATTATGTTATATATATAAATTATGTTATGTATAATGTTATGTATAAGGGATGGGAAGATCACTTGGTGCAATTGTAAAATATTAAAATGATGTGATGCATTGGGTTTAAAAAGCATCCATGGGATGCATTTAAGCCATTCAAATTCAAATCATTCTTTACATATTTGCATTGGTAAAATTTATTTCATGCTCTATACTTTTATTGCTTAGATTTGACTAATAATCTGAGTAAATATGTATTTAGACAAAATTTTTGACATCAAATGTGCCATTTTGTAGAATTGTAGAAGACTTTGGAGTGGCCTAGTCAAAGTCCTGACCTGAATGCAATTGAGATGCATGACCTTAAAAAGGTGACTCATGCTCAAAATTCCTCCAATGTGGCTGAATTACAACAATTCTGCAAAGATGAGTGGTCCAAAATTCGCTGTAACTGACTCATTGCAAGTTATCAAAAATTATTGATTGCAGCAGTTGCTGCCAAGGGTGGCTCAACCAGTTATTGTCATCTATACCATCTTCATAAATTTAATCTTAAATGTAAGTATACATTAGGTTTGTTTTGGAAATCTGCTAAATTTGATCCATTTAGTTCTGATAAACTTGGGTAGATAAATTACATCAAAAATAAGCTGAATCATGCTTGGGCAAACTTGCGTTCTGCAACAGGTCAATGATCCAAAGCACACCAGAAAGTCCACTTATGAATGGCGGAGGAAGCCAAAATGAACACTTTGGAGTGGCCAAGTCAAAGTCCTGACCTGAATGCAATTGAGATGCATGACCTTACAAAGGCGATTCATGCTTGAAAAGCCTACAATGTGGCTGACTAACAACAATTTTGTAAAGATGAGCGGTCCAAAATTCCCCTACAGCGCTGTAACAGACTCATTGCAAGTTATCAAAAATGCTGAAATGCATCAAAATGTAATCAAAATTTAATGCACACCAGCAACTTCTGAATCGCTGAAGAAAACCAAAATGAAGACTTTGGAGTGGCCTAGTCAAAGTCCTGACCTAAATGCAATTGAGATGCAGTGCAATGACCTTAAAAAGGCAGTTCATGTGGCTGAATTACCACAATTCTGCAAAAACGAGTAGTCCCAAATTCCTCCACAGCACTATAACTGATTCATTGAGAGTTATCGATGGTTTATCAAAATTCAATCTTAATTGTATGTATACATTATGTTTGTTTTTGTAAATATGCAAAATTTCAGCCATTTTGTCCTGATGAAACTGGGTAAACAAATCATGTCATAAATAAACTCAATCAAGCTAAAGAGACCTTGGTTTCTGTAGCAGGACTATAATCCAAAGCACACCAGCAAGTCCACTTCTGAATCGCTGAAGAAAACCAAAATGAAGACTTTGAAGTGGCCTAGTGAAAGTCCTGACCTAAATGTAACTAAGATGCAGTGGCATGACCTTAAAAAGGCGGTTCATGTGGCTGAATTACCACAATTCTGCAAAAACGAGTAGTCCCAAATTCCTCTACAGCGCTGTAACTGACTCATTGCGAGTTATCAAAAGTTTATCAAAATTTAATCTTAATTGTATGTATACATTAGGTTTGTTTTTGGAAATATGCAAAATTTCAGGCCTTTTGTTCTGATGAAAGTGGGTAAATCAGGTCAAAAATATAGAGTACATTTTTTTAAAGCAGTGAGTGTATTAAACAGTTTCTAAAAGATTTGTTTTCAAATAAAAAAGAGAATATTTGAGTAACTATAATTAGAGCTTAAATGACATTTTGTAGCCACCTGTTCTGTACATGAGGTATTTTAGTTAGCTTCAATCATTGAATTTGACATTAAATTTGTTTTGAATTGCAAGTTGAAAAAAAGGTCCACTACATGTCCACTACATGTCCTTCTCATGCTTGCTTTTTTGTGTAAGCCAGTACATGGCTCCAGGAACAAGTGCAGTGGAAAGCAGCAAAGCTACGGCGCTTTTGCAGAACGACAGAAGATAAAATAACTGGTTGCTGGAGGAAAACGCCATTTTATCCAGAAGCTGCAGTAACACCAGTGATACACCAATACATCCAGCCCTGAAACAAATGCTAGCGTGTTTCTTACTTCTTCCTAGAGTGTAGTGAGACAAATAAAGGCCGAGGCCCAGACCGAACAGGGTGCCCATGTTCCTCAGCAGGCTGGCGAACGGCGTTGTGTCCATTAAGACCCAGGCTGGATTTATGCACCATTTCTGGGCTTTCTCAAGAGTCCAGAGCAGATCCACACCAAGAGCCTTCAGGAGCACATAAAAGCCCACAGCGAATGACAGCAGGAACAGCGTAATAATGAAGTACTTTTTCAGATTTGCACTATAGATCCACTGCACTCTGGAGAATGTCTCTGCTACAATTATACCTGGAAATAAAAGACCAGAAACTGTGAGAGCATCTGGAAGAAAATTAAAGGACTGCAATTTTGGCCCTTTTTAATAAGACTTTTGTGTCTCCTCTACAAAATGTGTCTATGAAGATTCAGGTCAAAATACCCACCAGGGTCTCAAAATAGTATACCCTGTTAAAATCTACATTTTTGTGTGTGTCTGTTGCGCATCAATCCCTAATAGCAAACTAACAGTAAGAGAGGGTATTTATACGTCTATTACCACATTCATACCAATTATTACTGACAAATGGTCAAGTTACTAGTCATTATTTTTTTAACTGAAAACCTCTTTGGTCTCGGAAAAGAGGAAGCTTACCTGAAATAACTCCGCAGATCACTTGGTGTGGAAAATGAGCGGCCAGATAAACTCTAGACATGCAAACCAGCAGCTCCACCAAACCCAGAAACACCCACAGCATCAACTGTACAAGTCTGAAAGCAGACATCACTGTGATATATTAAACTTTTAAAGGGACAGTTTACACACACACACAAAAAACTCTTCTATGAATTTTTCGCTTCATAGAAGATTTGTAGCTGAAACTGTGTTTCTTGGTAATTCGAAAAAACGTCAAATATATTCAACTTGGCATGTTTTCACAAAAGGTTCAGATACTTAAAATGATACTTAAGTCTGGTTTCTCTCAAGGTTTTTTTTCTTCATATTCGCCAATTAGTGAAGTTTTTTTTCCCTGTCCGCTGTCGCCACTAGCTTGCATGGTTCAGGATCTGTAGAGCTGCGCATCGTTGGTTTTGCTCTTCAGTGTTTGGACTCTCAGTAGTGATTATTAAACCACACTGAACTGAGCTAAACTGAACTGAACTTAAACACTACAAACTGAACTACACTGTTCCTATTTACTATGACCTTTCATGTGAAGCTGCTTTGACACAATCTACATTGTATAAGCGCTATACAAATAAAGGTGAATTGAATTGAGTTAAAATATGTAGTAGAAAACCAATGAAAGATTGCCATTTTACACTATGGAGTGTGTCATATCTGTCAAATAACAGTTGAATTGCATTATGAGAGATTGATTTCTGCTCTGCCGACTTTTGATCTTAAAAATTCAACTCTACAGTTTAACAAGTGACTTTTATTGACATTTTAGTAGTTTGAAATAAAATTATATATAACAAATAATAGACAGAAAAATAAAATACCATTAAATTTACTGGTGGTTTATTACAAAGCTTTTGAGCCATAATATACAACACCAACCCTGACAATATATACCTTTAAAGGGCACCTAGGGTAAAAAAATCTACTTTTCAAGCTGTTTGGACAGACATATGTGCATGTATGGTGTATAGACGGTCATAATGGGGTGATATAAGCACACCCAGTGCTTTTTTTTCCAAGTTAACAACATAAAAAACGGTGGACCAATTGGAGCGGTTTTCAAACCGACCACTACTTGACTTGACTCAAACCTTGTCAGAAGTTTGTCGAAGAAAGACCAAGGTCCCATAATGCAATTCAAAAGCATAACTAAACAAGGAAAAATAAAAACACGAATCACAAAATATGGAAAACTGCTAATTATTGGATATATTTATTGTGTAATGCTGCCTAATGCTTTTTTTACCAGAACATAACTCAGGAAATGAAAGACGAAACATTGCCGTATTGTGTGGCTTTTGGTTCTATTACTACTTTTTTCCCCACAAGTAGTTTTTATGTTGCCTGTATATTTTTATTCTCACTCTAAAAGTGCTGGTAACTATTAACTTGCATTTTATGAAACAGTTGTATCAAGTTGTATCAAAACAGTACAAGTTGTAACCCAAAACAGGGTATATACAGAGCTAGTGTTTGTTCCCATACTGAAAAATCTCCAGTGAACGGTTAATGTGACTTTTTTTCCATTTTATACGGTTCCTTTCACAGCATTGATGTTGTAATGTAATTAAAATACAATCAGTTAAATAGTCTTTGGCATTCATTTAGTTGCTCAAGCGTAAAACGAGACAAAAAGCCGTTTACTCGCACGCGCAGGTCAGGATCGGCAGGCTAGCGCAGAAGCTCAATTGAATATACCGGGGTAAAATAAATGCTCACATTTTAAAGACATGGCGGGGGAAATGTAATTGAATGGAGTGCTTCTTGTACAACCTGAGACCCACTTTATATTGTATTTCACTCAGCCAGTGGAGATTGCTTATTTTTAAAGAAAACAGACCTTAAATGTACCGATTTTGTAATGGCATACAGATCACCGGAAGCGCTTAATCCAGGTTACTGACAAATAAAAGTCCTTCAGCATACTTCCGCATATATCCCATTGTCTTTAATGTTGTATTAAAGAGGAAAAGTCAGTACATTTCAAATGGCCTGAGAGTAAGTAGATTAGCAGCACATTGTAATTTTGGGTGAACTATTCCTTTAAGCCCATTAAACAGATGTTTTCTTGTCTCAAGACTCACTTGTAACATAAAGGAGGTGTTTTTCTTTCAGCGACGATTGAAAGCAATGCTGTGACCATCACATATCCAACAGCAGCAGAGCCCATGGCATGACCCGACGGGCTGCCTGACAGAAAACCAGACAATGGTTAATGTCAATTTTCCTTACCAAAAACTAATGTCATTTATCCTTACCAAAAAATAAAAAGTAAATAAAATATATAAATATCAATTAAAGTACAAAAACATTCCTTATTTAACAATTTATTAAATTAAAATAATATTTAATAAAATGTAAAACAATTTTAATATGACCAGAAAGAATGACCAATATCTCGCTTTTAATATTTTTGATAATGCATTAATTGATAAAGTATATGCTTTATTTTTGATCAGGAAAATAAAAGATTATTATTATTATTATTATTATTATTATAATTAATATATTAATAATTGGTTCATTTATTTATTTTATTTTCAGCTTAATCCCTTTATTAATCTGGGGTCGCCACAGAACTGCAATGAACTGCCAATTTATCCAGCATATGTTTTACGCAGCGGATGCCCTTCTAGCTGCAACCCAACACTGGGAAACACCCATACATTCTTGCATTCACACACATACACTACGGACAATTTGGCTTATTCAATTCTTTTATAGTGCATTTCTTTGGACTGTAGGGGAAACTGGAGCACCCGGAGGAAACCCACGGGAACACAAGGAGAACATGCAAACTCCACACAGAAATGGCAACTGGCCCAGCCAGGGCTCGAATCAGCGACCTCTTCTTGCTGTGAGGTGATTGTGCTACCCACTGCATCACCGTGATGCCCATATTAATAATCATAAATTAAAATTTTTAATTGGTGATGCGGTGGTGCAGTAGGTAGTGCTGTCGCCTCACAGCAAGAAGGTCGCTGGTTCGAGCTGGGTCAGTTGGGGTTTCTGGGTGGAGTTTGCATGGGTTTCCTTGGAGTGCCCCGTTTTCCCCCACAGTCCAAAGACATGTAGTACAGGTGAATTGGGTAGGCTAAATTGTCCATAGTCTATGAGTGTGAATGAATGTGTATGGATCCAATGCATTAAACATGTGCTGGATAAGTTGGCAGCTCAATCCGCTATGGCGACCCCGGATTAATAAAGGAACTAAGCTAAAAAGAAAATGAATGAATGGATGAATTTTTAATTAAAATAGATATTTTAAACAATCATCTCGTTTTTAATATTTTTGATAATGCACTAAATTATAAAGTATATACTTTATACATTATTTTTTAAACTAGATGCTTTATTTTTGATATACAAAATACAATTTAGAAAGGAAAATTGATTTAAAATAATTAAAAAAGCTATTTTAGTATGTCAATAATGATAATGATTATTAATATTTGAAATAGATTACTAATTACAAAGTTTAATTAATTATTTAATTTAAATAAATATCTCAACTATCTTGTTTTAAAGTTTTTGATAATGCACTTACTTAAAAAGTATATTCTTTATACATTATTTTATAAAGTACATGCTTTATTTTTTATTTACAAAATAAAATGTAAAAAGGAAAACTGATTTTAAACCACTAAAAAACTTTATTAGTATGTCAATGACACTAAAAAATCATTAATATATTAATAATCACAAAGTTTAATTCACAATTTAATTGAATTAAGTATTTAATAACTCAAATATATTAAATAAATAAGATGTCTGAACCATAATTTCTGCTTTTCAGGCTGGTTTTACAGCAAATTCTTTTTTTTTAGCTTGTCAGGGCAGATAAAACCAGCTTAATCTAGATAAAACCAGCAAAATGCTCAGCCATAAACACCAGCAGCCCTTTAGATATCAAGTCAGATCATTTATGAGTCTTTTCATTTATGAGGTCTAGAGTACTAGTACTAATTCAGGTCAAGAATGAATGAATGAAAACTGTCCAGCAGCAATATGTGTAATATCACTAGCAAGTAATATGAATGACTTCATTGAGAGTCTGCCCTTGAACTGGAACATTACGATAACCAGAGAGCAAACCAATTTCCACATTAAAGATTACAACTGCAATCCTGGCTTAATTGCATAAGTACTGGTGTACGGAGTAGCAGATTTTATATTCAGATACAGCTGCCATTCATGCATGGCGTAATCATTCATAAACAACCAGCAATAAATATTGTGCTATACCTGGTCCAGTTTCACATGTCATGGAGAACTGTTGCAGTTCGGGATGTTTTATTGGGCCATAAAACTTAGTTTCATGCACCCACCAGTACGGTCTCTCACCAAACAGCACCCTATGGAAATATCAGAAAATAATGTGGAAATGCATCAGCAAAAATCATTTTAATCTTTTATTTAAGTGTACACTGTAAAAAAAAAATCTTTCTCCCTTAATGTTTTTCTTGAATCAAATTCTAGTCATCTCAACTTAAATCAGTCAAACCGACTAAAAAAAGTTACATTAAACTTTGTATAGCTAAAAAAATAGTTGAAACCTGGTTAATCTATTTAATTAGGTTAAAGTAACATAAAAGCATTTGTTGTCATGACTTTGTCATATAATAACAATAAAAATTTAAATATCAAATTATAAATAAAGGAATAATATTTCTATAAAATTGCATACAGCACAATTTCATCATTTGTATTAAATAAATCATTGCATCATTCAGAGTTAATATTAACAGAAAGGAATAAAACACTATACTGAAAATTACTAAAATTAAAAATGTAACAAAAAAGTACAAATAAAAACAGATTTAAAATATCAAGAAAATATCAAACTATTTCATTGAAACTATATTTAATATATAGCTCAATGCATGTATATAAATCAAGTAAATATATATATATATATATATATATATATATAGTGCTCAGCATATATAAGTACACCACGGTAACACTTTATAATAACTACACACTATGAATCATTTACTAAGCATTAGCATCTAGTGAATTCATTATTTGTTGAGAATTAACTCTACATTAATAAACGTTAGTAAGCAGTTTATAAGTGTAGCTACAAATGATCTATTCTTGACTTATAAGCACCTATAAAATGTGCTTAATAATTGTATTTTCATACTTAGTTAATGATTTATTTTTTCATTACTAAATTAAGTATTGCATTATTTACAAACCAGTTGTATTTAAGAGTAGTTGAGGGTTTTTAGGATCATTCAGAATGAGTTAGTAAATGATTAATAAACTATTGAAATCAACATTTATATATCTTATTATTCAGGCATATACTAATAGTTAACTAATATATTATTAACTCAACTTCCCGCAATTTTGTGACCTAATCTAAAGTGAGGACTATTTATGCTTTATAAATCCCTTATAAATGACAACTAAAGGCTCAGAATCAAATGAATAATAATCTTTGCAATCTTTTCTAAAAAATAAAATTGTAAACTGTAAAGTTTAAACATTGTCAAATAACAGGAGTGTCAAAATAGACATAAAACTGGATAAAACAACAACAACAATATAATAATTTAACAATATAATCAGATGCAATGTTTAAACTGTACAGTTATTTTATTTTAGATCAGGTTGCAAAGATTTATTTTTCATTTGAAGTACAGTTTTATTTGTGTCTCTTTAAATAAAAAGGAATGAATAATTTTGTCATTTTTCCTGTTTAGAATTTAACTGAGACTTTATTTGTCATTTATAAGGGATTTATAAAGCATGAATAGTCCTCACTTTAGATTAGGTCACAAAACTGGATGAAGTTGAGTTAATAAAGCATTTATTAACATACATAGTAACCCTTAATATATGCCTTAATAATAAGACATATAAATGTTGATTTCAATAGTTTATTAATCATTTACTAACTCATTCTGAATTATCCTAAAAACCCTCAACTACTTTTAAATACAAATGGTTTGTAAATAATGCGATACTTAGTTTAGTAATGAAAAAATAAATCATTAACAAAGTATGAAAGTACAAGTATTAAGCACATTATAAATATGTTTGTAAGTCAAGAATAGATCATTTGTAGCTGCAGTTATAAACTGCTTACTAACGCTTATTAATGTAGCGTTAATGCTTAACAGACAATGAATTCACTATTTGCTAATGCTTAATAAATTATTTATAGTGTGTAGTTATTATAAAGTGTTACCGTACACCACTCACAAATCTCTCATTTAAATTAATATTTTCTATAGGAAGCTATACAATATTATATTTGTGCATTTACATTTAGATTAGTAAGAAACAAAGCCAAATCTGGAGCTAATCTAAGAAAATAGTTTACAATGACAGTCCAAAAAGTTGTATAATTTTTATGTTAGGGAAAAATATTATTATTATAATTATTTTAAAAAGAGCAAAAATCAAGGGAAACAAAAACAAAAATATAAAATTTTGTTGAAATTTTGCATTTTGTATATTTTTCAGTATTTAGCTTGAATTTAATTGTATAATCTTTTTATTTCTAAATAGCCTCTGTTTGGTGACTAAGATGTTGTTTTAATAAATCTGTTTAAAAATTCTGTTTTGTTCAAATGCACCAAAATATTACCTGTATTCACTGAGAAATAGATAAAAATGAATATAAAAACTGATTTAAAATAATTAAAAAAGCTATTTTAGATATCAAGTCAGATTCTAATTTTTAGATATTTTAGATATCAAGTTGCATCTGAACTCTTCATATATATATATATATATATATATATATATACATATATATATATATATATATATATATATATATATATATATATATATATATATATATATATATATATATATATATATATGCAAAAGCCGCCAAAAATGAGAAAATGACAATGAGTGAATACGTAGTACATGTTCAACAAATAGATTTGATTGAAACAATCTAAATCGCAGCGTCATCACATTCAGAAATAAGTTAGTTGGCAAAAGCCCCTGAACGCCTCTTGCCTTTGACAGCAATAGTTGATATGTCCCGAGAACCAATCAGAAGGCGCGAATCTAATCACATGTTTTCAATGTAGCAGTGTGCTGATACGCTGGCTTTTATGAGGAGAGCGTTTTAGGAGAGTGCTTTCCATTTCGATTATATAAGATGAAGTTGGGTGAACTGGGTGAGCCTGTCCGGAAGTCGGTACAGTCAATTTAAATATTTCTTTTAATGCAACAATTTATTATACACCAGCATAAATGTTTATTCAGTTTAAGTGATTTCTCTTTTTAATTCTGAATCCACAAAGCTTTGAAGAAGATCTTACCACTTTAGGACGAGGTTCAGCCAGTCTCCAACCACGGCCACCCAAATGAGTTTAACAGCCACATCTCGGTGCAGATGAAACCAGATGGGGAAAAACACAAAGAAAGTGGTGTGTAGATCAGCCAGAGAGGAGACCCAGTGAAACACACTCTCATAATCCTGGTATTCGATCTGTAGGTGGACGGCCAGCTCCACTCCCCAGCTGTGAAGAAGATCCATCTCTGTCCAGACACACATTAAATTCATTCATTCATTCATTCATTCATTCATTCATTCATTCATTCATTCATTCATTCATTCATTCATTCATTCATTCATTCATTCATTCGTTTTCCTTTGGCTTAGTCTCATTAAATACACATTTTATCAAAAGCATTTCAAAATATACAAAAAAGGCCAAAAATAGATATTGTATTTGCAATTTGTATAAAACAAATTTATCTAAGTATTTATTTAAAAATAAATACTTAGATACATTTGTGTTATACAAATTAGAGCTGCACAATATATCGTAGTCACAGATGAGTCTGGACTATAATGTATCATTTCCATGTGTTTTTGTGGCTTGTGACTGTATGAGGATTTTAAAAGCATTCGGACATATGAAATTGTACCATTTGTAACTTTTGTAACTATTCATTTCACTGAATTATTTATACAACAATGACTACACAGTATTATTTTACATTTGACCATTAAATTACTGTATGTGAATCCTGTGAGACTCCTCAGAGTATCCTTTTATTTGTATCTTTTTATTTATTGTATTTATCTATGCTTCTAGATGGTTTACCTCTCTACATAATCATCCCAATCAATCTAAAATGATACATTCTTTCTAAATAGAGATATTCAAGCCATCTGGTGAAATTGTATTCTTATCGCAATATATATCACAGAATAACAAAGTATCAAAATGTTAGATTTTTCCAATAAACATTTTTTTTTCTATTTTTGAAATAAATATTTGCATTTAAAATGTATATAATGATTTTTTTTCTAAAATGTTTTTAAACAACAAACATACCTTATATATTGTACACAAAAAAAAACACACTGGCAATTACATAAATATATATATATATATTTATTTATTTATATGTACGTATAAATAGCTTCTACAAATAAACTTTGGTTGAATTAGTTTAAAGTTTTTTGTTTTAAAAAAGTTAAACGGAGCACCCAGAGGAAACCCATGCGAACACGGGGAGAACATGCAAACTCCACACAGAAACGCCAACTGACTCAGCCGAGACTTGAACCAGCGACCTTCTTGCTGTGAGGCGATTGTGCTACCCCCTGTGCCACCCTATATATATAGACTAAATAAACTAAAATTTATATAAAAAACTAACAAATTATAACATTAAGATATCTTTTCTTGACTGCCACTGTAATCGACAAAAATAAATATAATTTGTACAATACCTTTGTACAGTGTAGACCTTCACCCAAATATTGTGAGGTATTAAAAATGTATGTTCTTGCCTCTGAAATCCATTACTATGTGAAGTTTGATAGTTAAAAGCTTTTCAAAACATGTTTTACGGAACCTCACATTCACAAAGTATATTTAGCATAAATGTAAGATATATTATAAAACATTTACCGTAAGGTGCAGCGATGGGGATCAAACTGAAGCCTGGCAGGCTTCGTCCAGCCCTCAGCCATGCTCAATTTGGACTTTATTCAAGGCTGGACTGGTTTGGTTTTGTTTGCATGTGGGCCCACCATATCATGACCTCTGACCTGCGATGACGCAGACAGGCCACTGATAAAATTATGAGTGGACACTGTGGTCTCTTTTGAGTCTGCGATGTCACTGCAATGAAGATGATTAAGATGATAATAATGATAACTGGCACAAGTGATGCAGATGATCCCCTTTTTATGCCTCTGTCTGGCTTGTGATCCTGTAGATGGGGAAAAACAGCATTAAATTGTTTAAAATATATCAGATGATACTGAATGATACTAATAATAAAACAATTCAATGATTTAATTCAATGTTATGCATGAAAACACACAGTTCAATCTAAAATGAAACATCTGTCATGATTTATTAGCCCTTGACTTGTTCCAAACCTGTTTGAGTTTTATTTTTCTGTTAAATACAATAGAAGTTATTTTGAAGAAAGCTGAAAAGCTGGAACCACTGACTTTCAGTAGTACGAAAAACAAATACTATTGAAGTCAGCGGTTACAGGTTTCCAACATTCTTCAAAATATCTTAAGAGAACAAAAACAAAGAAAGAAAACAAAGGTGAAAGGTGAGTTAAGATAATTTTCTTTAATAAATATTTATTTGAATGATGCATGCTTAATAATAGTTGAAATAATTGAATGTATTGAATTAATGTAATGTCTGATATTGCACAAATTTATTAATTGTCAAGTAAAAATGACAAAATAATCAGATTGCTTTTTACAACAGACATTAAATGACTCATTAGCTGAAAAGCCACATAAAAAAAAACATAAAAAATCTGAAGAGAGCATAATGATGATGATGAAAATCACATACACTTTTACATGTGGTGAAACTGGACCCCTACGACCAAACACAAACGTCACACATAAAAATAGGGCACAAGCACATAAACACATAGACATATCATCGCAACAGAAGACGGAAACAGGAGATGTGGATATAGATAAAGGCGGTAGCCATCTGGTCCTGCAACCAGCCAGGAGGTGCTAGTCACAGACCCACCCACCCACACCGGTGGGTGAAAGCACATGAAGTCATGGGATGTGGGGGTAGGTAGTGATTGTCTATCTGTAGCTGTGTACGTGTGTGTACGTGTGTGCATGTGTGTGTACAGACCACAGTCTAAATGAAAATCAATGTTGATCAATGTAAATAATGTCCACAAAGTGTGTTAATCTTGTTAAGGTTACTTGCAACATGATAACACATTTGGCCCTACACACTCAGGAATAAAGATACAAAATCTGTCACTGACGTTTTTCGAAAGTTACCAGAGGACATTCTTACCTTAAGGGTACACTTTTGTACCTTTAAGGTACTATGAGGTAGACATTTGTACTTTTTGAGCATTAATATGTAGCTTTAAGGACCTGTTTGAAACAAAAAAAAGAAAAAGGGACCGCCCCAGTGACAAATTTAGTACCGTTATTTCTGAAAGTATCATACAAATGGCACAATGCAGTACCAGGAATGATACAAGCGTATTTTGCTAGTTTCAGCCCAGAACAGATATCATTTTTCATGTCCTGCACCAAGTTGTTTAAATAGAAAATGCATTTGTGCCCATTTGTACATCCACTCTTCACTTTAGTCCACGATATATGCCACCCCAAAGTGACTGCTGGCCCCTGCTTGGCGCATTGCTATTGTGAGGCAACTGAAATAGACTGCGCCTTAGACCAACTAAAAATTGCTCTAAAGTCAATGGTGCAGGATTTAATTTGTTATTTTAGGAGCGTGTTAGTGATGTGTCTACACGGATCCACACTGCTTATTATACACACAGGGATGTACAGCAGTACACAAATATCTTTAAATATGAAAAATTAAAGGATTTTTTTGGTTGAAATCAGAACTAAATTTAGAAATAGTTTTGAAACAAATTTTTGCTCTTTTAACAAACGAAATTATGCAATTAAATATGTAATAACGTCTTGAGAAGAGTGTGTCCACCACCGTTTCCCAAATACACAATCAAATGGAAGAGGTCTATAATAAAACAATTCAATGATTCAATTCAATGTTGTGCATGCAAACACACAGTTCAATCTAAAATGAAACATCTGTCATCATTTATTAGCCCTTGACTTGTTCCAAACCTGTTTGAGTTTTATTTATCTGTTAAATACAAAAGAAGTTATTTTGAAGAAAGCTGAAAAGCTGGAACCACTGACTTTCAGTAGTACGAAAAACAAATACTATTGAAGTCAGCGGTTACAGGTTTCCAACATTCTTCAAAATATCTTAAGAGAACAAAAACAAAGAAAGAAAACAAAGGTGAAAGGTGAGTTAAGATAATTTTCTTTAATAAATATTTATTTGAATGATGCATGCTTAATAATAGTTGAAATAATTGAATGTATTGAATTAATGTAATGTCTGATATTGCACAAATTTATTAATTGTCAAGTAAAAATGACAAAATAATCAGATTGCTTTTTACAACAGACATTAAATGACTCATTAGCTGAAAAGCCACATAAAAAAAAACATAAAAAATCTGAAGAGAGCATAATGATGATGATGAAAATCACATACACTTTTACATGTGGTGAAACTGGACCCCTACGACCAAACACAAACGTCACACATAAAAATAGGGCACAAGCACATAAACACATAGACATATCATCGCAACAGAAGACGGAAACAGGAGATGTGGATATAGATAAAGGCGGTAGCCATCTGGTCCTGCAACCAGCCAGGAGGTGCTAGTCACAGACCCACCCACCCACACCGGTGGGTGAAAGCACATGAAGTCATGGGATGTGGGGGTAGGTAGTGATTGTCTATCTGTAGCTGTGTACGTGTGTGTACGTGTGTGCATGTGTGTGTACAGACCACAGTCTAAATGAAAATCAATGTTGATCAATGTAAATAATGTCCACAAAGTGTGTTAATCTTGTTAAGGTTACTTGCAACATGATAACACATTTGGCCCTACACACTCAGGAATAAAGATACAAAATCTGTCACTGACGTTTTTCGAAAGTTACCAGAGGACATTCTTACCTTAAGGGTACACTTTTGTACCTTTAAGGTACTATGAGGTAGACATTTGTACTTTTTGAGCATTAATATGTAGCTTTAAGGACCTGTTTGAAACAAAAAAAAGAAAAAGGGACCGCCCCAGTGACAAATTTAGTACCGTTATTTCTGAAAGTATCATACAAATGGCACAATGCAGTACCAGGAATGACACAAGCGTATTTTGCTAGTTTCAGCCCAGAACAGATATCATTTTTCATGTCCTGCACCAAGTTGTTTAAATAGAAAATGCATTTGTGCCCATTTGTACATCCACTCTTCACTTTAGTCCACGATATATGCCACCCCAAAGTGACTGCTGGCCCCTGCTTGGCGCATTGCTATTGTGAGGCAACTGAAATAGACTGCGCCTTAGACCAACTAAAAATTGCTCTAAAGTCAATGGTGCAGGATTTAATTTGTTATTTTAGGAGCGTGTTAGTGATGTGTCTACACGGATCCACACTGCTTATTATACACACAGGGATGTACAGCAGTACACAAATATCTTTAAATATGAAAAATTAAAGGATTTTTTTGGTTGAAATCAGAACTAAATTTAGAAATAGTTTTGAAACAAATTTTTGCTCTTTTAACAAACGAAATTATGCAATTAAATATGTAATAACGTCTTGAGAAGAGTGTGTCCACCACCGTTTCCCAAATACACAATCAAATGGAAGAGGTCTATAAAAAAACAATTTAATGATTCAATTCAATGTTGTGCATGCAAACACACAGTTCAATCTAAAATGAAACATCTGTCATCATTTATTAGCCCTTGACTTGTTCCAAACCTGTTTGAGTTTTATTTATCTGTTAAATACAAAAGAAGTTATTTTGAAGAAAGCTGAAAACCTGGAACCACTGACTTTTAGTAGTAGGAAAAACAAATACTATTGAAGTCAGCAGTTACAGGTTTCCAACATTCCTTAAAATATCTTAAGAAAACAAAAACAAAAAAAGAAAACAAAGGTGAAAGGTGAGTGAAGATAATTTTCTTTAATAAATATTAATTTGAATGACGCATGCTTAATAATAATTGAAATAATTGAATGTATTGAATTTATGTAATGTCTGATATTGCACAAATTTATTATTTGTCAAGCAAAAATGACAAAATAATCAGATTGCTTTTTACAACAGACATTAAATTACTCATTAGCTGAAAAGTCACATTAAAAAAACCATAAAAAATCTGAAGAGAGCATAATGATGATGATGAAAATCACATACACTTTTACATGTGGTGAAACTGGACCCCTACGACCAAACACAGACGTCACACATTTCAGGGTAAGACAGGTGAGATGAGGGGTAGCTTTTGAAAGCGGAAATAAGAAAAAAAAAATAAGATAAATAAGATAAATTTACATTTACATTTACATTTAGTCATTTAGCAGACGCTTTTATCCAAAGCGACTTACAAATGAGGACAAGGAAGCACAACTATAAGAGCAGCAGTGAACAAGTGCTATAGACAAGTTTCAGGTGTGTAAAGTCTAAGAAGCAAAGCATTAGAATTTTTTTTTTTTTTTGAGAGAGAGAGAGAGAGAAAGAAAGAGAGAGAGAGAGAGAGTACAGTTAGTGGTATAGCCAGAGAGGCAGTTACAGATTAGGAGGGAAAGTGGAGACTAAATAGTTGAGTTTTTAGTCGTTTCTTGAAGACAGCAAGTGACTCTGCTGTTCTGATGTAGTTAGGGAGTTCATTCCACCAACTGGGCAGATTGAATGCGAGAGTTCGGGAAAGTGATTTCTTCCCTTTTGGGGATGGAACCACGAGGCGACGTTCATTCACAGAACGCAAGTTTCTGGAGGGCACATAAATCTGCAGAAGTGAGAGCAGATAAGAAGGAGCAAAGCCAGAGGTCGCTTTGTAAGCAAACATCAGAGCTTTGAATTTGATGCGAGCAGCAACTGGCAGCCAGTGCAAACGGGTGAGTAGCGGAGTGACATGTGCTCTTTTGGGTTCATCAAAGACCACTCGTGCTGCTGCGTTCTGAAGCAGCTGAAGAGGTTTGATAGAATTAGCTAGAAGCCCGGCTAGTAGAGAGTTGCAATAATCCAGTTTGGAGAGAACAAGAGCTTGAACAATGAGTTGAGCTGTATGTTCAGATAGGAAGGGTCGGACCTTTCTGATGTTGTAGAGTGCGAATCTGCAAGATCAAGCAGTTCTAGAAATGTGGTCAGAGAAGTTTAGTTGATCATCAATCGTTACTCCAAGGCTTTTTACCATTTTGGATGCAGTAATGGTTGCCCCATCCATCTGGATTGAAAAGTTATGGTGTAGAGTCGGGTTGGCAGAAACTTCAAGCATTTCCGTTTTCGTGAGGTTAAGCTGGAGATGATGATCTTTCATCCAGTGTGAAATGTCTGACAGGCAGGCTGAGATGCGAGCTGGAACCGAGGGATCATCAGGGTGAAAAGAGAAGTATAGCTGGGTATCATCAGCATAGCAGTGGTAGGAAAATCCATGTTTCTGGATGACTGGTCCTAAGGATGTCGTGTAGATGGAGAAGAGAAGTGGCCCAAGAACAGAGCCCTGAGGTACCCCAGTGTTTAGATGCTGTAGGTTGGACACCTCTCCCCGCCAAGACACCCTGAATGACCTGTCAGAGAGGTAAGATCTGAACCATTGAATAACAGAGCCTGCAACGCCCAGTGACTCAAGCGTAGATATCAGGATCTGGTGGTTTACAGTGTCAAAAGCAGCTGATAAATCCAGCAAGAAGAGGACAGATGATTTAGAGTCTGCTTTAGCCAGTCTAAGATCCTCCAAGACCGAGAGCAGGGCAGTCTCAGTTGAGTGGCCTTTCTTAAAGCCGGATTGCTTGTTGTCCATGAGGTTGTTTTAAGTAAGAAAGTCCAGGACTTGATTGAACACTACTTTCTCCAAAATCTTGGCTATGAATGGAAGCAGGGATACCGGTCAGTAGTTTTCAAGTAGCGTTTGATCCAGGTTGGGTTTCTTTAGCAGTAGGGTTACCCTAGCCTGCTTAAATGAAGTGGGGAATAAACCAGAGTCAAGAGATGCGTTAATTGTGTGAGATGAGGCAAGATGGAGGTGAAAAAAATAGGGCACAAGCACATAAACATATCATCGCAAAAGAAGACGGAAACAGGAGATGTGGATATAGATAAAGGCGGCAGCCATCTGGTCCTGCAACCAGCCAGGAGGTGCTAGTCACAGACCCACCCACCCACACCAGTGGGTGAAAGCACATGAAGTCATGGGATGTGGGGGTAGGTAGTGATTGTCTATCTGTAGCTGTGTACGTGTGTGTACGTGTGTGCATGTGTGTACAGACCCCAGTCTAAATGAAAATCAATGCTGATCAATGTAAATAATGTCCACAAAGTGTGCTAATCTTGTTGAGATTACTTGCAACATGATAACACATTTGGCCCTACACACTCAGGAATAAAGATACAAAATCTGTCACTGACGTTTTTCGAAAGTTACCAGAGGACATTCTTACCTTAAGGGTACACTTTTGTACCTTTAAGGTACTATGAGGTAGACATTTGTACTTTTTGAGCATTAATATGTAGCTTTAAGGACCTGTTTGAAACAAAAAAAAGAAAAAGGGACCGCCCCAGTGACAAATTTTGTACCGTTATTTCTGAAAGTATCATACAAATGGCACAATGCAGTACCAGGAATGACACAAGCGTATTTTGCTAGTTTCAGCCCAGAACAGATATCATTTTTCATGTCCTGCACCAAGTTGTTTAAATAGAAAATGCATTTGTGCCCATTTGTACATCCACTTTTCACTTTAGTCCACGATATATGCCACCCCAAAGTGACTGCTGGCCCCTGCTTGACGCATTGCTATTGTGAGGCAACTGAAAAAGACTGCGCCTTAGACCAACTAAAAATTGCTCTAAAGTCAATGGTGCAGGATTTAATTTGTTATTTTAGGAGCGTGTTAGTGATGTGTCTACACGGATCCACACTGCTTATTATCAGTGTTGTGCAAGTTACTTCCAAACTGTAATACATTACAGATTACTTATTACTGTGATTTAAAAGTAATCCCTTACCTTACAATATTACTGTCTCAAAATTGTAATATGTTACATTACTCTTATATTACTTTTTAGTTACTTTCACCAAAATAACTACAGAATTAGAACTTAACATTCTAAAATGACTAAATGTACTGCAGAGCATTTTACATCCAGTAGCAAGCGATTATGATGTAGCAGAATGACGGTGACCTATCCAGGCTACTAACAATATAGTATACAGTATATTTGGCAACGTGAAGGCTCAAGACAATGCAAGAAAGGATAAGAGCCAGAATCACAAATGATCAAAGTCTGTTGAAAGTATGGTAAAGGTAAAGTGATTATCTGGCAATATCTGTGAATAGCTTGGCTATTTTCATATTAGACACAACAGGCCTATATGTAAACTCCAATGTCATGACGAGATGCATTTTTTTCTTAATCTTGCCATTATTCTATTCACTTTAAATTCAGGTTCACAACACAAAACTGTCATGCACAAAGTGAGCATGATGAACATAGCTTTCTCAATATAATGCTCGTGCACCGATTTCCTCTGTGGACAAAACTGCTTGTGAGCTCTCAAATATACGCTGCTCGCGTGCAAATTTTCTCATGCTCTCTCAAATATGCACTGCTCACGCACAAAATTTCTTGTGTGCTCACAGTACACTACTCGCTTAGTGAGATTATATGCAGACTCACAATTTGTGTCTTGTGTTCCCTCTTCCTTTCATGCTTTTTGATATAATTTATATTTGTACACTATTTATTAACAATAACCAAAATACTAAAATAGACTTACATATAAAATTTTTAATCTAATCCACTATAACCTTTTTTGTTGTTTGTTATATGATGAAATATTTCCAGTTTCAAACACTTAAGACACAGAGAAAAGAAGTTGAATGCAAAGAATACATTTTTAAAAAACATTTATTAAACATCCAAAAGGTGCACCATACTAATCAAATAAAACAACATTTAAACAAAAATATAACGAATGCAAGCAGAAATGTAACCGATAAAAATAGGGGAAAACTTGATGAGGTACTATAGCCTACTGAACTATTCACTCCTCAAATTAATCTCACTATCAATCCCATTTTATCATGGAAACTAAAATAAATTGAACACGTCTCTGTTGTCTTCCACATTGCTGATGAGATTGTGGAGGACATTTTCCCTGTCATGTACAGTGTTTTGAACAGTTCTACAGTAAAGTACTTCAATTAACCAGTTGTGCTAATACTAGTTGCTATGGTAACACAAGCGTAATATAAACAAATTACCCAGTGCTGTAGTTTTTTTTTTACAATATAGGGTATACTATACTACAATTCACCACACTTTACTGTAGTAAAACTACACTTTGTATTTCATTTTATCAGTTCACTAGTCTTAATACTACAGTATACTGAAGCAATGATTAACAAATAGTAAATAATACTAGCCTAAAACATAGGCAGTATATCTAACACTCAAAAACACAAGTATTTATTATAGAATTTATCATAACCTTTTAGTGTTTCGTGTATTGCTAATAAATACTGTAGCAATATATAAACCATATCAACATTCTTGGGATAACCAATTGAACAGGAGGATCTCTGGAGAGCAAAAGCACGAAAAGAAGAGGAAACATGAGGCACAAAATGTGAGTCTGCATCATCTGACGGAGCCAGAGCAGATCATTCGCACGTGAGCAGCCGTGTTTTGAATGCATGCGACTGCGAAAAAAAATTGCGGTCGAGTTGTCCACGAACAGAGAATTACATGAATGCGCTCCTGTAAAACTGCGCTTACGACTGTTGTCAGTGAAATAACGCCATATGCACATACGTCCATCTCGCGAATGTACTGTCTTCTGCTCATCTATTTTACCGCTCTTCCGCTGCACGTCAGGGCTTGACCTTACTGTGAACCGGGCTGAGCCAATAGCCTCGGACCTCGAGCTCAGAGGCTGAAATCATTCCGCGTTCAAAGTAAAAAAGTTCCAATAGCCAGAGGGATATTAATGACAACATGCGCTGACAACACGCGCATATATTCACTAACCACGAACAGAAAATAGAACTTACTTGCGGTATTTTTTATTTGGTAATGTCTTGCGGGCGAAAAGTTTGTTGTAACGCACGCGTTACTGAACATGTACCGAGTAAAATATTACTGAAAATGTATAAGTAATGCCTTACACTACTGCGTTACTGGAAAATGTAATACATTACTTTTGTAACGCATTACTCCCAACACTGCTTATTATACAGACAGGGATGTACAGCAGTACACAAATATCTTTAAATATGAAAAATGAAAGATTTTTTTGGTTGAAATCAGGATTGAATCTAGAAATAATTTTGAAACTAATTTTTGCTCTTTTAACAGACAAAATTATGCAATTAAATATGTAATAACGTCTTGAGAAGAGTGTGTCCACCACCGTTTCCCAAATACACAATCAAATGGAAGAGGTCTATAATAAAACAATTCAATGATTTAATTCAATGTTATGCATGCAAACACACAGTTCAATCTAAAATGAAACATCTGTCATCATTTATTAGCCCTTGACTTGTTCCAAACCTGTTTGAGTTTTATTTATCTGTTAAATACAAAAGAAGTTATTTATTATACAAAAATCAGGATTGAATTTCAACCAAAAAAATCCTTTCATTTTTCATATTTAAAGATATTTGTGTACTGCTGTACATCCTTGTAACAAATTTTTGAAACAAATTTTTGCTCTTTTAACAAACGAAATTATACAATTAAATATGTAATAACGTCTTGAGTAGAGTGTGTCCACCACCGTTTCCCAAATACACAATCAAATGGAAGAGGTCTTTATTCTTGCAAAGATGGTTTTTCCGCTTACAAAATCCGTCATGTAAATATCGAATCTGCCATGTCATGACGCAACTGATTCTTAAAGGGAATGTGAGATGATATTCTGATTGGTTTGATGCATGGTATGCCTAAAAACACACATAACTGATTGAGAGATTAAGGACAACAATTTTAGACCATGCTCTGGGTGCACAGACTGTTTTCCCATCATTAAAATAGCAAAAGTGGATTTGGACATTTCAACTGCGCTGAACCATTAGCTTAGATAGTTAAAATAGAGTCCCTTAAGAGTATAAGGACAATTCTTTTAAATCATGCACAGTGCACACTGACCTTTTTAAGAAATCAGAAAGAGCTTTATTGCCAGGTATGTTCACATATACGAGGAATTTGTTTTCGTGACAGAGCTTCTACAGTGCAACAGGATAACAGAGACAGGGCAAAAAACAGATAATAAATATATTTTTAAAAAATACAAGTAAGTAGTGAATGCAAATATACATATTGACAAGTGTATGTAGAGTTATGTTACTATATACAACGTTATATGTGCAGCTGTTATGGGCAAATTGGCATGTAAAGTGTGTTGTTAAATAAGTGTATATGTGTATAAAAGTGTATAGCAAGTAGTGATGTTGGTTCCACAATTATTATCATCAAGTGTTCATGAGATGGATTGCCTGTGGGAAGAAACTGTTTCTGTGTCGGGCTGTTCTGGTGCGCAGTGCTCTGTAGCGTCGACCAGAAGGTAAAAGTTCAAAGAGGCAGTGTGCTGGGTGTGAGGGGTCCAGAGTGATTTTGGCAGCCCTTCTGCTCGCTCTGGATAAGTACAGTTCTTGGGGAGTAGGAAGGGTTGTACCAGTGATTCGCTCAGCAGTCCGAACTATTCGACGTAGTCTTTGGAGGTCGTATTTAGTAGCTGAGCTAATCCAGACAGTTATTGATGTGCAGATGACTGATTCAATGATGAAGGTGTAGAACTGTTTCAGCAGCTCCTTTGGGAGGTTCACCATCCTAAATATAATGTTCCCCATTCTTAAAGTGGATTCAGGCACATCCAAAGTGCACCTGTGCCATGCGCTTTAGACCATGCACTTAGATCATAAAGAAGAACCAATTACTGTATGTCACAAAGCTCAAACCATCTCAAACTAGTTTTTGAACATGACAGTGAGTTCACTAAGCTCAAAAAGACTTCTACAGAAACCCATTCTCAATCCTAAAGAGCACCTTTGGGATGTTAGTCAGGACAAAAGCCTCCGAGAAATGTTTATCGCACCTTATTGAATCGATGTTCTTGTGTACCTAATAAAGTGGGCTGTGAGTAAAACATATAATTGACGGATGAACAAACTGTTCAAGCAGCAGATAGCACAAGCTGATCAAAAGCTTTGCATTGACTACAGCTTAGTTTGTGTTTGAAGCATCACAGATCAATGTAGTCTAATGATTCATTCACTTATGTAACATAATAAACAAAGCACTTCAATGCAAATCAGCGAGTGCTTGTGTAAGCAGTCAAAAGAATGCCAGTCTGAGAGTGATAGCTTCCCACAGCTCTGAGATCATCTTCGGGATGGGATGACCCTTTTAGTTTAGGTGCACCTATGCTCTATTTTTTCCCCCAAGAGTCAAAAATAACAGGTCTATAGATTACTCCCAAGAAGTATTTGTCATTGCAAAACACAGTCTCAAATGAAGCAATACAATAAAACAAACAGATAAAATTATTTAAAAAAAATGTATATTTTAAAATATTATAATATTTATTTAAAAATATTAAATTAAAACTTTTAAAAAACTATGATTTGTGAAATATTTATACATTCTAGAAGCAAAATAAATAAACACATGAATGAATAAATAAATAAATACATGAATACATAAATAAAAACATTAATAATAATTAAATAAATAAATACATGAATAAAAAAATAAATGAATATATAAATAAATAAATAAATAAATACATGAATAAATAAATAAATAAAAACATGAATACATAAATAAATAAATAAATAAATACATGAATGCATAAATAAATACATGAATAAATAGATAGATGAATACATAAATATATACATGAATAAATAAATAAATAAATAAATAAAAACATGAATAATAAATAAACAAATAAATAAATACATGAATAAATAAATACATGGATACATAAATATATACATGAATAAATAAATATATACGTTAATAAATAAATACATGAATACATAAATAAAGACACGAATAATAAATAAACAAATAAACAAATAAATAAATACATGAATAAATAAATAAATACATGAATAAATAAATAAATACATGAATAAATAAATAAATAAATAAATACATGAATACATAAATTTATACATGAATAAATAAATAAATACATGAATAATAAATAAATAAATAAATAAACAAAAAACAAATACATGAACAAATAAATAAATAAATGCATGAATAAACATAATACATAAATACATAAGTAAATACATAAGTAAAAACATGAATAATAATAAATAAATAGATGAATTAATAAATAATTACATGAATACATATATACATGAATTAATAAATACTTAAATAAATAAATAAATACAAGAATAAATAAAATAATGCTGTTTTAAAGTAAATATTTAAATTTGAATTAAAAACGTAAAATCGGTTTACTTTTTAGTATGTTAAAACAAATAAACTGATAAATAAATCAAATGTTTTCAATTAAAACATTAATTATATTTTGAAATATGTTCTTCCATATACGACAGGTTGGTCCATTAAGTAAATATCTTAACTTGTTTTAAAGCAAAACCGTTACTTTAAATATTAAGTAAATATTTATTTTAAAAAGTAAAATATTTATACATCAATTGAAAGAAATCAATAAAAACATTTTTATTTTAAATGCTGAATTAAAATGATTAAATCAGATGTTTTCCAGCAACTAATTTCTTCTTTGTACAATCTGTCCAGATTTCCCAGTAACCCCTACCCTCCCTCCTTTTTTTAAGGAATATTATTTTTATTGTTGTTGTTGTTATTATTATTATTATTATTGTTATTAACAGCTTTAAATATTAAATAAAAAATAGGTTAAATTGTAAAATATTTATACATCAATGTTAATAAATCAATATATATCTATTTTTAAACGCTGAATTAAAATGATTAAACCAGATATTTTCCAGCAATTTAATTTAGTCTTTATTCTGCATTTTTTTTCTCTCTGCCTGTTTGTATTGTTTTATTTGCTTAATTACACATACAGCATTCTACAGCAACATACTACAGTAAATGTTAAGTTGTAAATTGCTGTAAAATTCAGTAAATGTTAAGTTGTAAAATGCTGAAAATTTTAAATTATGTTTAGAGAAACAGTACTCTAATGTATATTGTTATATACATTTTATTTATAATACAGAACCACTCATAACCTAATGATTTATTAATGATTTTATATATAACTGCATAATATTATTAATACAGTTATATATGCTGACTGAAGCTGTATGTGTTTGAGGTTACCGATGAGTTCAGTACTGCTACGTCCTTTTTCTCCTGAACTTGTTTGTGCGTTATCTCTCCTGACAGGACAAACACTTTTTTCTGTTCCACTCTGTGTTTTATTACACATGTGCAAGGTTCAAAGATCGTTTTGTGCATGCGTTGTGGTGGTGGGCCTGCTAGTATAAAAACCACAGGCAGGTGGTGGACTACTGTCACTCTAGAGGAGCTCTGAGAGAATCTAAACATGGATGCAGTGATGGATACATTGCACGGGTTTGGTGTGAGCAGCACACAGTACCTTCAGACTCATTACAAAGATGCCCAAGGATGGTTTCTTTTCGTCTCATTCGCCGCAGATCTGAGGAACACCTTCTTCATCTTCTTTCCCATCTGGTTCCATCTGAAAGAGTCAGTGGGCATCAAGCTTATCTGGGTGGCTGTGATAGGAGATTGGCTTAATTTAGTCTTCAAATGGTGAGCTAAGAAAGCATTAATTAGTTTACTGTCAAATTAAATTGTTAATTGTATTTTTGATGACTGCTGACTCATCTATTTCAGGATCCTCTTTGGAGAACGTCCATACTGGTGGGTCCATGAGACGTCTTACTATATGAACAGCTCAGCGCCTCTTATTGAACAGTATCCCATGACCTGTGAGACAGGCCCAGGTATGTTTTTTTCTGAACCTGTATAAAATGATGTGTTAGACTGTAATAATAATACATACTGTAGTTGGTTAATGGAAAGTTCCTTTATTATATAAGGTAGAAAACTGTCTAATTAGACTTAAAGGTCAGTAAAATACTCATAAACAGAGATGCACTGATGTATCAGACAATACTCAGTCCAAAAAAGCAAACAGCATTAGACATTATGATTTTTCAAAAACTCAATACTTGTATCCTTTGGAAGCTTGTAAATTGTAACTTTAAATCTCACAATTCTGTTTTTTGTGAGTCTTCGACTTAAAATGCTATTTTCGTTCACAATTTAACCAGAGATGCACTGATGTATCGGACAATACTCAGTCCATAAAAGCAATCCGCAATAAACATGGGATATATAATCTAGGTTTGTATCCTGTGGAAGCAAGTAAATTGTAACTTCTAATCTCACAGTTCTGATTCAAATCATATGATTCTTCAGCTTAAAATTATGTCTTCATAACCCACAATTTTGACAAATAAAACATTAGTAATATATTCTCAGAACTGAGATATAAAGTCAGAAATTGAAAGTGAAAGAAACTTTTGGAACAGCACGATTTAAACTTTGCAAGAGACAATTGCTTAATTGCAAGGTATAAACTCGTGTAACTATCAGATACAAGTTTAGAACGCTAGGAAATAGGCCAAAGTATGCATTTCAAGGCATAAACTCCTGTGAACCATGAAAATATGCTATAGTTTGTTTTAGTAGCATAATTGTAATGTTTTTGAACTATACTATAAAGTACTTAAATGAATCTGTTGTGGTATTTCTATAGTTGCTGGAGATACATCAACTATATACTAACTACAGTATTTTAGTTCAGTTTATCAGTTCACTATAGTTATGCTGTATTATTATAGGAGTAGTATATACTATTATATAGGTTATACAGTTGCCATACACTTATGGTATAGATTAATATATAATTCATGTAGGGAGGAGGAAGGTTACCTTTTTATTCCATGGCAGCCAGGCAAACAGTAAACTGTGAACAAAAGGTATAACGTATTATCATCATAGCGGAATTAAAACAATAACGCTCTCGAATGCGCGTGACAGCGCTTTTAGTCGCCTCAGTTCAAACTTCTAGGTTTTACTGCGAAACAATCATAAATGAATGTCTAAAGGTAGGTCAAAAGTACGACTAATAAATATATGTTACCATTTCAGTTTTTTGTTGCCCTCCAAAAGGCTCAGTATCGATAAACAATCGTTTTCCATGTCGATTTCAGTCACCCTGGAAACGTAACGCGCCGTTTGAATACGTTTTACGTCAGTCTGAAACGCAAGAACACTCACCTTGATTGTGGTTGTTGTCAAAAACATTTTGATTTCACATTTCATTACCCAATTAAACCGTGAAAAGTCTTCAAACCTTATATCAGTCGAATTAATGACAAAAATGTAGGTTTGATATTCGCAGATGGATGGATTTACATGAGGGAAAATGTTTCAAATCGTTTCTTTCATTAGTTTCAGTTTTATATCGAATCTTATGTTGTTAAATAAACGTATATTATATGCATATGTGCATTGTTTTAGTATTACCACCATGCCCTTTTGAATTTGTGTTTATGACACCAATTATTAGGCTATTTATATGCTTGTGGAAAAGCTGCTTTTGATTAACTTGAATTTAACAAATGGTTTAGCATTTCAAAAGAGTAAATTTCCCTTTGTTTACTTTTTTATGGCAATTAGCATATAAGAATAATATTAAAGTGAAAGCAGATATGAATAATTTAGTATATTTTATATGGAAGTTGTTGCAGCCACAGAAAAAAGCGACTATTTTTACCTAGTTCTCTTCAAAGTTGTTTCATCTTACATCAAATATCCCCTCACATAACTTTATCTTCTTGATACAGGTAGCCCTTCAGGTCATGCTATGGGCGCTGCTGGTGTTTACTACACACTGGTCACCTCCATCCTCGCCATAATGCTGAGCAAAGCGAAGAAATCATCATCCAATAGCCTGTAAGTCAATCCCTTTCATACAATTAAGTAATTTGACAACACCAGGAGCTTTGGTTTTAAACTAGTGGCTTTTTGCAATGCATTCACACTGTTTGCTTTCTTCTCAGATACTTGCGTGGCTCACTTTGGACACTATTCTGGACGGTCCAGATCTGTGTTTGTCTCTCTCGGGTCTTCATCGCCGCTCATTTCCCACATCAAGTTTTCGCTGGAGTTATTTCAGGTAAGCATCTTTAGATGAAGTTTTTTTCACTGCATGTAAATTAAGCTTGTGAGAATAAAGCATCAATGGAAATTTAGCCCATGACTATTAATAATAAATAATAATTTAATAAATAAATGACATTTTAAAATACATTACAATAGAAAATGATTATTTTAAATTGTAATAATACTACTAGCTGTACTTTATTTGTGTGCCGCCTTAAGTGAGAATAGTAGACATCTTTTGAAAACATACACTTTTTTATTACAAATGTAACTAAGCTGTAAATAAAAAATCCTGGGTTACACACAATTCCTTCATGCTGTCCCAACATAAATCGAAAAATTTATTTTTAGAGTATATTTAAAAATAATTTTTAATAGCATATTCTGTTTTTACATTATGTAAAACATCTAGCTTACCTATATTGTTAAAACTCCATAAAATCTTTAAAAAAAATAACGATGCCAATATGTGACTTCCACAGAATATCCTTATTTTGGTTGCCCAAACAAACTTATAATGAATTTATTAAAAAAAAGAGGAGTCATATAGTGTAAAAAGGGTATACAGTATGCAGAAGGTCTTTTCATTTTCAGTAACCCAGTTAAAGCACTTCCTGTAAACATTTAAGGTTTTCTTTAAAAATATATGATACATAGTTTTATATTATGATATAAAGTGGGTCTCAGAATGTACAAGAAGCACTGCATTAAATCCCATTGTCCCACGCCGTGTCTTTAAAATATGAAAATGTATTTTACTCCAGTATTTTCAATGGAGTTTCTGCGCTAGCCTGCTGATCCTAATGGGCATGTGCGTGTAAAGGCTTTTTTTTATCTCAATTTACACTTAAACAACTAAATAAATGATGAAGTCTATTTAACTAATTATATTTGAACTACATTACAACATCAATGCTGTAAAAGAAACTGTAAAAAAATCAAAAAAGTTACATTAACCAGTCACCGGAAGTTTATCAATAGGGGAAAAACCACTAGGCGTGCATATACCCTATAATCTAAAGAACATTTTGCAGAATGAAAAGATTCCTAGGATGTTAAAAGCTCTTCATGGAAGCATCAAT
>NC_079446.1:6925093-6992593 GCF_903798145.1 Danio aesculapii
GCAGCCCAGCCGGGATTCAAACCAGTGACCTTCTTGCTGTGATGCGACAGTGCTAACCAATGAGCCAGCGTACCAGCTCAAATTTGAATAGCTCTATTTGGAATTTTTTAAATACATTTATTGGGATGATTTTGTAGAGGAGTGCATCTGCATGAAATATTAAAAGCGAATTACCAGCATAAGTAAACACACAGCAGTGCATCAATACAAATGAAAGAGTCTTACAGTATTCAAGTACAGAAATAAAATTAAATGTACAATAAACCATGATAGTTTTCGCTGTATTAAAAACATTACACAATTAATCTTTGCTAAACGTAATAATTCCTTTCTTCTAAATGCTTTAAACTTGCTTAAAATGCATACACAGTCAGTCATAACACGCAATTGATAACCTTTCATTTATTATGGTTAAATTGAAATGACTACACAATTCTCATGTGTTCTGAACTGTTGATCAACTATAATCCACTATAATCCACATTGCACGCCCTGCGATGTGACTATCACGCATCCACACATTGCGATATCCTAAAACAACATGTTGTGCAGCCCTGAGTGCATCTAAAATAGAAATTGAAGATGCATGATGATGTGTTTTGATTCGTTGTGCGCTTCCAAAACAAGTCAAAACAATCATCTTTGGGTGTCGATAGAGTCTGGATCATCATGATTGCACACCTGTCTGTTTTATTCCTCTCCTGCAGTGCGTTTACAGCTGCGCTCCTTCAGTAAAGCCTCAGCCTCCGCTCTCTTCACCAGACTGTTGGCTTTACCCTGGTATCGTCCAGCTTTTCCAGCTCCTTTACCCTGCAGCAGCTCTGAAACCCTGCACACCAGACAAAACAGAGCAGAGCTTTCAGAAGAGCGACACACACTGGACCAATCGCATTACTGATTATTATTATCATTATTCAGCATGAAATAAGAGTAAAACACTTCAATATGTAACAATCTTTAATCTGTAACAGTATTATTTTCCAGACTGGTACAGTGATGCATGGAGAACAGAAATATTAGAAATATTAACATCAGTAATATAGATGAAATGATTTATTTCTGTGTATTTATGTCTGTGTAATAAGATGTGTGTTACATGTACAGATGTTTACAGTGAGGATCATTTGAAATGTGTTAACATAGACTGTCTTTCCCTGTACAAGCAGTTGACCAAATGTATTTATTGGATAAATTAAAGAAACGGCGTACTGCATCATAATTTCAATGTAAATTTGTCTCTTTAAAGTGCTATATTATCAACCATATCTTTACAGAGAACGCGAAATGTCGATGTAACATTAGTTTTATATTTTATAACACTAGTTCTAGTTTTAAATCCTGTCAGGCATATTTTATAAAAAGAATTAAGACTCAAAAATCACACCAGAGTGGATGAACACATCCCCAACAGCACACAAGGGCTACTGGGGTAAAAGCTGCTCTTACCAAGGCCCAACTTCGGTGACAATATTCTCGGGTCCAGCGATGAGGAACAGTCCTGCGCCCTTCTCCTCACCCACAGTCATGAAGATCAACGTGTCCTGCACAAACACAGCAATGACATCCTAAACGACAAAGTACTGAACATCCTGTGGATATTACACTGAAACACTGGACGTTGTCAATTCAATGAGTAAAATTGCTGGCTCACCTGAAATCCAATTTCATTTGCAATGATGTTCATGAATTCATTATCACCATCTTTGCTGTGAAAACATCACCAGAAAGTGAATGTTACTCTTTTGTAGAGCTGCAAGATTCTGGATAAACTGAGAACCTAGTCTTGTTTACAATAGAAATCATTATTCTTTCACAATTAATAATAATAGGGCTTGAACAAGGTGTAGATTTGCGGTTTTGCACACAGCAGTAAATGTTACTAATAGTTAACACATCTTAACTATACCAAGGTGATTAATAAAGTCATGCAGAAATGAACAGACAAAGAAAAAAAAATCAAGAATGAACTAAACAATTACACTTGCAACAGTTACATATGAATGTATTGGACTTTTAATAATGTTAGACCTGTTGAATGAAGGACAATAATAATAATTAAAAAAATAAAAAATACACTGTCCACTTTTTACAATTCAGAGATTTCTGTGATATTTCGACAGGTGAATTGGAAATTTTAATTTTCATTTCAGAAATCAAATAAAATCTTAAAGGCACAATATGTAATATTCACCACTAGAGGGCACGTATTCACAACAAACAAATATTTATTTTTATGACACCGCGACTGAGTGTGGAATCATGGGAGTTGTGGTCTTCATTACATCCTAGGGCAGGGGTTCTCAACCTTTTTCACTTCAGGGCCCACTTCTTTCGGCTATATATATATATATATATATATATATATATATATATATATATATATATATATATATATATATATATATATATATATATATATATATATATATATATATATATATATATATATATATATATATATATATATATATATTTATATAAATATATAAATAAAAAAATATATAAAAAAAAAAAAAAAAAAAAAATTATATATATATATATATATATATATATATATATATATATATATATATATATATATATATATATATATATATATAATACATTTGTTGTGCCTTCTATTATTTTCTATTATCAGCATAAAATTTTTATTTAATTATAAATAAATTATATATTAAACTAAAACTATATATATATATATATATAATTTTAGATATATTTAAAAATGATTTACACAGATTCAAAGAGAACCACCAGTCAACAGGGAGATTGCAAAAGACCAGCTTCTGCTTTAAACTGGACTGACCGAATATCTACAGTTAAATATCTACTATTCAAAAGTATACATACAAATGTAAAATACAGAAAAACACCCTAAATCTGTTGAAACGTGTCGATCTGATGGTGGTTAACATTACAGCTGGATATTATTGGGAGATCGCTGACAGGAACAGTGAACAGCTCCGCCAGAGTGTGCAAGTTTATTTTACATTCTATAGCAGAAACAGCATTGAGCCTCGCTAGATCCTTCTGAAATCCAAAAATGATTGTATAATACTGAGAGTTCATTTTAAGCTATATCGCAGTCCACCTGCAGGATCGCTGAGGACCATGGCCCAACGGTTGAGAATCCCTGTCCTAGGGGACTCCGGCAGAAATCATGTTGATGGATGAGCTAAAGTGTTCAACCATTTATATTGGGGCTGCATGATACTGGGAAAATATGTGCAATCTAATATAGTTATTAAGTATTGCGATAATGATATTTTTTTCAATGTAACATTACTAGAAAAAAAAAAATTATGTTTCACTTTTGAGCCACTCCAGCCAATGGCAGAACAGCAACTACTAGGGAGATGCGGATAAGGACAGTAAGGTCCCATCTGATTGGTTAAATTTAGATAAATAACCAATGCATGCAACGCACAAATGACTGGCATACAAAAAAACGTATACTGCATGTACAACCATCGTGACGATAATAATTTTGCAATGACATAAAGAAAAAGCAGAGCTGTTTAATCAGAATAAATACATGTAGACTTCTGTTATAATGATGTTCTGTGCAGTCTAATAAAACCCACAACATATTAAAGTGTCTGTTTCTCTGTTTTCTATATAACAAAACCAGAAATTGAGGGTGTGTGACACCATTAGCATGAACATAAGCACACGCTCCATATCATTAGTTAAAAAAGCTTATTTCTCTGGATTTTAACATTCTTCGATACATTTGGGATAATGCAAAGTACAGAAATCATCAAAATATATAACATTGCTTTAGTGGCTTTTGGATATTTTAATGAAAAAAAATCATACATATTGTGCCTTTAATACATGATGACTGATATTTCTGGGTTAAACACATATTTCAAAGTATAGTTGACGATTGCCAAATTTTAAATAAACATATTATTCAGATCTTTTCTTATTAAAGGGTTGACCCAACACTGAAAACTGCCATCATTTGTTCTCCCTTTACTAGTACATTCACTAAATTATAAAAAGAATTCAGCACGCACTTGTGTAAGCTGAAGAAATTTCCTCTGTCTGGTTTGCTTTTGAAGTTCTGTGCGATCAAAACTGCCATTTCCCTCAGGATAGTAAGATTACTCTGTTGCAGGAGAAAAGGTAATGGTTAATAACTACTGAAGTGAAAGATTAATCCTTGTTTACTGACAGTAGGTTATACAGTAGCTTACCTTCTGAAGACGTTTGACTGTCTTCTGCAGCTTGTCCACCGCATCCACGTGCTCATCTGCTCCGGTCCTAACGAACCACATGGACAAACATTAGTTTATGCAACTGGAGAAACAGACACATCATCTTACTTAAAACCTATTATGCAAAAAATGCTTTTATAAGGGGTTTAAACATAGTTAGTTACAGCAGTATGTGAATATAGCCAGCCTATAATGGTAAAAATTCAATAATTCTATCTTTTTATAACAACAATTTATAAACACAACCTGCAGAAACACTTAGATTGACATTCTCCCTTTGTTCATGTTATCAGAGGGGGAAAGCTCCGCCCATTAATGACAATCTTTCCCTCACTAGCATAAACAGTCCTGAGTCAGAAGCAGCCATCAGTCCTTATGCTGCCTTCACACCAGACGCGGATTAAGCATCAAGCGCAAGTGATTTACAAGTCAATGCAAAGACAAGAATAGCGCGAATTGACCGTTTGACACGCGAATAGCTCAAGTTGGAAAATCTAAACTTTAGTGGACATCCGCGCCGCGTTAACTTATCAGGAGCTTGCTCTTGTATGGGGGCGTGATTATGACGTAGTGCCTGTTGTTGGTGTTTTGAGAGGACATCCTCCTGCTGACCAGACAACAGCTCATCAAACTGGGCTCGGCTCAGTCTGAGGCACCGCTGAAAGCTTCCATCATTCATCATCCAGGTATAGTTTCTGGAGGAGTTGAAGAACTCACAGATCTGGGTGCACCTCTGAAAGGATCTAGTGGACTCAGACACGGCGCCGAACGAATCTACGCTGTTTTTCAGTATTCCTAAAGCACATAAAGCACAGCTAGTCTCTCAATAAAATCCATGTTAGACAATTAGCAACGAAACTAGAGTTACCAGGCAGACAGATGCCCTACCCATAATGCCCTACCCATGACGCAAGTAAACTCAAAATGTTCACGCGTCTATTTGTGCGAATAGTGCGATTTATTTGTGCATGCCGCGACTGGTTTGAACACAGCATTAGTTTTCGAACTGTACCTGCTGAAGATAATGTCAGTGACTATGAGGCAGTATCAGGATACACAAATGAACACTATAGCCTCCATAATCTACCTATATCTGAGCCACTTGACATTTTCAGTTTTTTCACATAGATAATGTTAGTCCTGTTTGGAGCCTCCTTTTGTACATGTTATTGGAGGGGGAAACACTGCTATGGTGACACATAGATTCTTGAAAAGAGGCTTTTGAAAAGCGGGTTGGGAGCACAATGTCATTTGCATTTAAAGCGACAGTCACCAAAACGGCACAATTTGGATCAAAGCCCAAAAGTGGCCGTTTCAAACTATTTGTGAAGTATTTTTAAACTGAAACTTTCACATAAACACTTCGGGGACATCAGAGACTTAATTTACATCTTGTAAAAAGGGGCATAATAGGTCCTCTTTAACTCACTTTAGGAGGACGGTCAGAGATTTCTCAGTGTTATAGCTCTTCTCGGCGTATTTCAGCACTCTGTTCCCTGCTATGAAAATCAGGTTGGTTTTATTCTTCTTCCCTTTTTCGGTCCCCAAGATCTTTATAACCTAGGGAGCACATAAACATCTTTTTGAGAGATTAAACAAATCTATGAATGAAATAATAATGCTGGGTTCACACTAAATGAAAATGTAAGTATTTGCGCGAGTAGATTACATACAGAGTTATGTATGTAATCCCCATGTATGTAATCCCTATGCATATAAATCTGAGGCTGCGCAAGTAAAAATAAAAAAATTTACTCAAACTGAAATCATCCCACAAGTAATCGAAAGCTAATTAATATCTTCAATTTTTGTGTAAACTCAGCATAACGATCACATTGGAATTTTCACCCCTTGATTTTCATTCATACACAAGCGATTGCTGCAAACCAGAAATGCAAGCTCATGCGACAAGTTTCGCATGTCGCTGCGTTCCAAAATTCGAGCTTGGTGACCTCTGACCTGCGATTTTGTGTCACGTTAATGTGTGAGACCAGTAGAAGCTGCAAAACATGACCTCTCTGTATAGAAATGTCAAATTTGGAGCAACCATTCGTTTTATCAGTGTCACATATTTTTATTTGAATCCCGTCCCTTTTCACAGCAAAGTTCGGCAAATATTTCACCCAAAAATGAAAATTTACTCACCCTCAAGTGGTTCCAAACTTTTAGGAGTTTCTTTATTGTGTTAAACACAAAATAAGACATTTTGAGGTAAACTGAAACCTTGTAATCATTGATCTTCATATTATAAAAACAAATACTATGGAAGTCAATGGTTACCGGTTTCCAACATTTTTCAAAGTAACTTATTTTGCGTTTCACAGAAGAAACTCAAGGTTTAAAACAAGTAAAGGGTGAGTAGATGATAACAGCCTTTAAAAAATTGGCTGAACTATACCTTTAGTGTGGCATATGACCTAAAATAGACATTAAAGGGTTAGTTCACACTAAGTGAAAATGAGTGAAAGTTAGTTCAAGTGAAAATTTGCTAATTATTTACGCAGGTGGTTCCAAGCTTTCATGATTTTCTTTTTTTCTGTTGAACACAAAAGATATTTTGAAGAATGTTGGTAACCAGTAGCCTTGAGAAAAAAATTCACACAAAAAAAAGAATAGAAGTCAATGGCTACAGGTTTACAACATTCTTCGAAGTAACTTATTTTGTGTCCAACAGAAGAAAGAAAAGCATATAGTTTTGGAACAAAAGGTGGAGGATTAAACGATGCCAGGATTTCTGGACCATTAAACGATGCCATGATTTCTGGACCATTTCTGGATGCCAGGACCATCTCTTAAAGAGGGACTGAAAGACTAACCTGTAGGTGACTGAGGTTGGACACATGTGTCCCGCAGCACATGTTGGCATCTACACCCTCAATATCAATGATCCTGATGGGTCCAGCATGGTCATCTGGAAGACCACGACTTCTTACCTGTATACGTGAAAATAAGTCAACAATGTGTTACTTACTTACTTACTCCCAGGGCCATTTATATTGAAGTTGACATTAAGCGCACCATATTGGTGTTTCGCAACATCTATTTTTTATGAGGTGAGTTGTTAGCCCAACACTCAACCCCCAACCTGAAGGACCAGAACATACATACATACACTAAGGATTTAGCTTACCCAATTCACCTACGGCACATGTTTTTGGACTGTAGTGAAAACCGGAGCACCCGGAGGAAACCCATATCCCTACCCGTTTAAGACTTAAGGTTTTAGTCATTAACAGATCTTGCTATAAACCTAATGAATTTGGCAAGAAGGTATTCTTAAAATTGTAAGAATTTTTTAGGAATTTAAACATTTTTTTTAGGAATTTTAAAATGATATTCAAAGGCGTCATGCTGGCGCAGTGGGTAGCGCAATCGCCTCACAGCAAGAAGGTTGCTGGTTCAAGCCCTGGCTGGGTCAGTTGGCATTTCTGTGTGGAGTTTGCATGTTCTCCCTGTGTTGGCAGGGGTTTCCTCCGGGTGCTCTGTTTTCCCCCACAGTCCAAAGACATGCGCTATAAGTAGGCCCACAATGGGCCTCGCGCAGAATTCCGTAGATTTTCTGCCTATCATTGATTCTGTTTATTTACTTGTATAAATGTGTGTAAATTCATATTTATTCAGTTTTTAAATACATTTCAGTTAAATTATTGACTAATATGAAAATATTTATATAATTTATTCACAAAACAGTTTGTAAAGTAATATTTTCTGTCTTTTAATAGATGTATTATATGAGAGACTTGCTTTGTTTACCAAATAGTGGATCAAAAAAGTGGATCAAATTGGATTTACATTGTAAACATTAAATACAAGTTAAAAAGGTATTACTTTTTATTTCATATATTAAGGTTTTAGTTATCATACTCCCAAAATCATTCCGCACAAATCCGCTGATTTTTACCAAAATTCTGCGCAGAAATAGCAAAATATGTCCGCAAATTCCGTCTGGCCCTAGCTATAGGTGAATTGAGTAAGCTAAATTGGCCAGTGTATGTGTGTGAATGAGTGTGTATTGATGTTTCCCAGTGTTGGGTTGCAGCGGGAAAGGCATCCGCTGTGTAAAACAAATGCAGGATAAGTTGGTGGTTCATTCCGCTGTGGCGACCCATGATTAAGCCGAAAAGAAAATGAATGAATGAAAATGATGTTCAACATAGATATTTTACCTTTCTGTTGAATTAAAAAAAAAACAAGAGTAGGAAAAGGTAATCATAAAAACGCTGTATCCTTCTTATAATAATTTAAAGGGATATTTCAACCAAAAATGGCACCATCATTTATTCTCCCTCCTGTGGCTTTAAACATGTTTGAATTTCGTTCTTCTGTTCAACAAAAAAGAAGATCATTTGAATAATGTTGGTTACTGGACAAAAAAGAAATACAAAAAATACTATTGAATGGGTACCAGCAGGGTTTGACCCTAACACCCGCCAACCCACCAAATGCGGGTAGATTTCAGCTTTGGCGGGTTAGACAGACACTTTGGCTGGTTGAAAATAATTTTTAAATTGCGGTTTTCTTAAAAGCAGAGTTCGACTATAAGGATGACCCAATATGTGTGCAAATGTGATATTAGAATTGAGAAACAGCACGACTAACAAAAATAATTGTGTTTGCGCGAGCAAAAGAAAGCAGGTGAATACCGAATGAGTGGATGATCACTCTAGCTAACAGCTGATGTGATGCGCACAACTGTTTAAAACGCATGCGCGCTCCCGTTTCCTTGCGTGACGCAACTGTGCCTGGAAGGCAACTGTGATCGGACAAAAAGTTATTCTAATGAGCCCACAGTCTTGCTGCTTTCAAGAGCTCTAAATTTGTCTTTTTGTAAGTAGCATCGGTTGCTTTTACTTTGAATAGATTATTAATCGGCCTTAACCGCGTGCATGTGATCATCCTTTCATTATCACACACAGTATGTTTTTCACCTACTTTCTTTTGCTTATGGTTATTTTTGTTAATATGGTTTAATTATCTTTTTGTTTTTTTTACAATAACATTGCCCTAATATGAGATTAACTCTCCATTTATGTGTAGTTAACTGGTGATTTTTAGCCAGGACAGATTTCTGTGCATATTTTTGATACATGACAACAATAATTTTTTTTAAAGTCAATTGTTTTTCTAAATAAATGTTTTGTTAAATAAAAAGTATAGTATACAGCTATATTTAGCTTATTTTGACACATTGAAACATTGTGGCTGAGAAATAATTATTGTTTGGTGTGGTCAGACATATAATTTGGTAAATCCTTAATTTTGAGTTCTGAAAAGTCATGTGAAATAAAAACTAATTGGAATATAACACTTTGAAACCATGACCTATTTGCTCATACACGACACACAAGTAAAATGATTGAGGAGGCATGTGGACATAACACAAAATCTTAATAAAGTATTTTAGAATTCATGCATATAAAAAATATTTTCCCAACAACAAAATTGTGGCTAGTGAAAATACAGAGTGGCTAGTAACATTGGAAAACTACTAGCCACAGTGGCTGGAGATTAAAAAAGTTAATGTCAAGCCCTGGGTACCAGTGTAGTGGAGGCCAGCTAGTGAAGTGCTGTGCAGGTAAACCTCACTTCTCTGACCTCTAATATAGCGACAGAAGCTACAGGCCATGGTCTTTAGCCTCCTTGTTAGAGCAACTGACTCCCATGCGAGAAAGTCTCCGGTTTGATTCCAGCTCAGTGCTGCGGAAAGTCGCCGGTTCAATCCCAGCTCATTGCAGGTTGGGTGGTATTGGACCTCTTAATATTTTTTATATCATCTCTTTTATGTGTTCAACTTTTGTTTGGGTGAGCTGAATACAGGGAAATTTCTATTTCAGTTGAACTGTATTGCACACATACCTTCTCCACAGCAGGATCATCAATAGATAGGAGGTTGACAGTGACTGGAACGTGTTCGCGAATCTTTTCATTAACAGCCATCTCTAAAGCCTCCATCTCTTCAGGCTTTACCGTGGCTGTGTCCAGCTCGATGCTGCTACGCTGACGGCCCAAATCCCTGCACCAGTTCATAAACAGTAACCCTTCATAAAAACTCATAAAAGGCTCAATTATTGATTAAGCATCTAATCATGATTATTTTAACTGATAACAATTATTTGAGACGACTGTGATAACTGTGCAGTGTAAAAGAAAACAAGGAAATTAAAGTGTATAAAACTTGCCAATCAAGGAATTTGTGCTCCATTTCTTTTCACTCATAATGTTCATGATATGTCAAAGATTTTCAGTCCTTAAGGTTTTACACATGGTTAAGGACACAAAAGACTAAGGAGATGCCCCTAATATAATAATATAATTTTCACAGTACTAAAGAAAATTTTATGGGCTCACTTAATTTATCGCAAAAAAAGCACAAAAAATGACGACGAAAAAATTTATGATTGCGTCAGGCCTGATAAAAAGCAAGTTGATAAAAAAAAAAAAATCACATTTATTTATGAGTTGATCCTACCCAAGCTCTTACCAAGAGGTAGTTTTGTATCCAAACATTGCATCCGCCAATGCTGTGATCAAGTGTTGACCTTAAACAAAAGACAATGAGCATGAAAATGTAGTCTGATTTAGATTTTTTGACAATAGCGTTATACAGGAAAAATAACAAGAATACAAACTTAACATGGATTTATTCATTCATTCATTCATTCATTTTCTACCACTTTTCCGGATCGCGGGGGCAGCAGTCTTAGGAGAGAACTCCAGACATCCCTCTCCCCAGACATTTCTTCCAGCTCCTCCGGCGGGATCCCGAGGCATTCCCAGGCCAGCCAAGAGACATAGTCCCTCCAGCGTGTCCTGGGTCTTCCCCGAGGCCTCCTCCCGGTGTGACATGCCTGGAACACCTCCTTAGGTAGGCGTCCAGGAGGCATCCGAAACAGATGCCCAAGCCACCTCAGCTTACTTCTCTCGATGCTGAGGAGCAGTGGCTCTACTCCGAGCTCCTCCTGGGTGTCAGAGCTCCTCACCCTGTCTATAAGGGTGCGCCCTGCCACCCTTCGAAGGAAACTCATTTCGGCCGCTTGTATCCGAGATCTTGTCCTTTTGGTCATGACCCAAAGCTCATGACCATAGGTGAGAGTAGGAATGTAGATTGACCGGTAAATCGAAAGCTTTTCCTTTCGGCTCAGCTCCTTCATTACCACAACGGACTGGTACATCGACCGCATTACTGCTGCACCAATCCGCCTGTCAATCTAACGTTCCATCCTTCCCTCACTCGTGAACAAAACCCAGAGATACTTGAACTCCTCCACCTGGGGTAAGGAGTTTCCTCCAACCTGAAGATGGCAAACCACCCTTTTTCCGGTGGAGCACCATGGCCTCGGACAACATGGATTTATTAACGGACTAAATCCACACTTTTAATCCCTAACACACAATTATTGCTCTTGAAATCAGGCAATGATGTCGGTCTGGATTTAATTATCTCTGGATCCTGACTGAAGTTTGGACTTGAGAATCCCTGCTTTTCAGGGTTAAAGGCATAGTTCATCCAAAATGTATTTTACTCACAATTTTCTACCTTCAAGCTGTTCCAAAGCTTTAGAAGTTTCATTTTCTGACAGAAAACCGGTAACCATTGACATCCATACATAGTACAAATCCAATGGAAGTCAATGGTTACCGGTTTCCAACATTTTTCTTTTAAATATCTTGTTTTGTGTTCATCAGAATAAAGCAAAATGTGAAGGGTGAATAATGATGCCAGAACTGTAATTGTTTTGGTGAACTAACCCTTGAAATGAATAGTTCACCTGAACACATTAATTCCTCACCTGAATGCTGCTGCATGTGGTCAAAGCGCCGCTTCCAGTCCAGTTTAATGTGGACCTCCTGACCCTCCTCCAGAGCAGAGCTGACAAAATGCACTGCGTCTGGACCCTGTCTCAAAACACGCAGGACCGGGATGCCTCCAATTGTCCCATGATCATCAGGCTGTGAATGAAAAAGACATACAATTTAAGACTAAATTATTAGCCCTCCTGTGATTTTTTTTTTCTTTTTCTCAAATATTTCCCAAATGATGCTTAACAGAGCAAGTACTTCTGATAATATTTTTTCTTCTGGAGAAAGTCTTATCTGTTTTATTTCAGCTAGAATAAAACCTGTTTTTTATTATTATTTTTAGGTCAATATTTTTAGCCCCCTCAAGCATTTTCTTCTATTTGCTACAGATTGCATTGGCTACTAATTAACCTAGTTAAGCCTTTAAATTGCACATTAAGCTGAATACAAGTATCTTGAAAAATATCTAGTAAAATATTATGTTCTGTCATCATGGTAAACATAAAAGAAATGAGCTATTAGAAATGAGTTATTAAAACCTATATTTATAAATGTCTTGAGAAAATCTTAAAAAATAAGGAAAAAAAATCAGGAGGGCTAATAATTTTGACTTCAACTGTAAATACTGATTGAATTCTCATTTATTAAAAAATATATTCAGACTTGGGCTGCACAATATATCGTGTCAGCATCGATATCGCAATGTGCGCTTTCGCAATAGACACATCGCAAAATCTGCAATGTTGAGTCTGAATTATAGTTGACCAGGAGCTTCAGAATTGTGTTTAATTACAATATTTATATGAAATATATATGATTTATGCAACAACAACAAAAAAAATCTTACTCAAAATTTTTGTCTTGTTTCTATTCCAAATATCTTCATTTCAAAGCGAAAACAAGATTATTTGTTTTAACAAAAGCTCTTAAATTTGACTTATTTCATCTCAAGTTGAAAACAAAACAATATTTTTACTTGGTCAAAGCATTTTTAGATATTTGGACTAGAAATGAGACAAAGCAAAGTATGAAAAGCATTTATTGCATCGTTACTATTCAATTTCTGTACCTGAATACTGTTAGGCTCCCCATAAAACCATCAAATAATGCTGCTATTCGAAACTATCATGTGAAACCAAGCAAGTGGCCAGCCTATTGCAAGGGGTGGTTCTATTTTCTCTAAAAGTGGATCTTTTTGCAGTCATTTGCCTAATATATTATTCAATTATGAGGTTTAAATACTGCATTTTAGTGATATTTTAAGCACTTAGCTTAGCTGGATTAGCATTGTCAGAGGGTGGCCACACTTTTTGATGTACCAAAAATTCATTCATTCATTTTCTTTTTGGCTTAGTCCCTTTATTAATCAGAGGTCACCACAGCGGAATGAACCGCCAACTTTTCCAGCATATGTTCTACGCAGCGGATGCCCTTCCAGCTGCAACACAACACTGGGAAACACCCATACACACTCTTTTACACACATACACCACGGCCAATTAAGTTTATTCAATTCACCTATAGCGCATGCCTTTGGACTGTGGGGGAAACCGGAGCACTCAGAGGAAACCCACTTGAACACGGGGAGAACATGCAAACTCCACAGGGAGATGTACCAAAAATATTTCCTGCAATTTTGTTAATGTGCTTACAATAGGCCTACTATTTTCTACGAAATATATATTTACAAATGTGCCATTAAACTGTAAGTGATTACAGTTTTAAAAATAACATTATAAGATTAGCATTAAAAAACTAATTATTGACGGCTCCAATAGCCTTGTGGTTAATCCGTTGACACATGGCACCGAGGTGTTCACAGCGACCCCAGCTTGAGGCTCGAGATCCTTTGCCGACCCTTCCCCCATCTCTGCTCCCCATACTTTCCTGCCTCTAAATCTCCACTGTCCTATCACAATAAAGGTGAAAACACCTAAAAAAATTATTATAACATACAAAAATATTTATTATCATCCATCATTAAAAAAACCCCAATTAGGAATCTGATAAAATTAGTTTTAAAATAAAAACTGTAGCCTATAGGCAAATAACAAACTGGCCAGCTCATTCAACTTTCCTCAGTCAGAATCTGTCCATGTGAAAGATTAAAAATGTAATTTGTCTTAAAGCATTCTTCTTTCGGTTATTTTGTACAATTAATGATGGCAGTCACATAGGAGCCAAATTCTGGACTTTGACAATGGGGGTGGGTCTTTCAAACCACCCGAACACCCCCTGGCTATGGGCCTCGAAACTGTATTCATATCGCAATAATTAATAACCAAAAACTAAAACATTGCAATATCAGATTTTTCTCCATTTTGAGGGATGTAAAGGAAAACAATGGTCCCAACGTATTTCCTGTTTAACATTTTATTTTCTATAGCTTCCGAGAATCCAAAAAGAGCCGCATACTGAAAATTATGTTATGACAGCTGTTTTAACATTAAGTTATGATTGAATTCCCTCTGCACGTTCGCTGGTTTGAGCCTCGGCTGGGTATTTCTGTGTGGAGTTTGCATGTTCTCCCAGTGTTCGCGTGGGTTTCCTCCAGGTGCTCCGGTTTCCCCCACAAGTCCAAAAACATGCAGTATAGATGAATTGGGCAGGCTAAATTGTCCGTAGTGTTTGTCTGTGAATTAGTTCCCAGTGATTTGTTGCAGCTTGAAGGGCATCCACTGCGTAAAACATATGCTGGATAAGTTGGTGGTTCTATCCACTGTGGCGACCCCAGATTAATAAAGGGACTAAGGCGAAAATAAAAAAATTTCAAAAATGAATGAATTATTTGCCCTTTGTTACAGTCATGAAATTGTTTGATAACAAGCAGGAAATGTTCAAAGGCCAATGACAAGACCACATTGAAATGCTCTACTGTACATCGTACAGCCCTAATTCAGACATTTGATCTGGTTTACTTTATCACATGTCATTGTCACTCACCTGTCCTCCACCCTCTGGAAACAGAATAGTGTCTTTCAGTCTCACATTGAAACCAGTCAGCTTTTCTTTCTTTCCATTATTCTCAAGTTTTAATTCTGCAGGCACGCAAGACACGACACAAGTGTCAAACTGAAAAAAAAGTTGAAAAACAAAATTGTACTGTGGTTAACCTTTTTTTTTTTTGCTCATATTTATATTAATTTTAATAAATAGTCATACTGTTACAAATACATATGTGAAAAGTAACTTAAAGGAATAATTACCCCCAGTTGAAGTTTCTGTGATCATTTACTTTTCTTTTTACACTTGTTTGAATGCTAATTTTAACTTTAGACTGAGTAAATTCCATTATTGTGGGTGAAATACCTGTTTTTTAAACTCAAAGTCGATATCAGCTTGCAAAACATCAGAATTATGTGTAATATCTCATGGTTTCTATGAAAAAGTAGCCTATAATGTGTGCAGCTGTCAGTGCTGGTCATTTGCTGTCATTGAAAATACACTGCAGAGACGTTCATATTTTCATATAATATTTATTATTCACTGCTTAAACAAGGTAAACAAACATTAAAATGAAGAAAGACACATACCTCCTGCATATAACAGTCCCTCTGACACTGAAAAGCCATGTTTGAACGAATGAAAGAAACATACAATAAATCCCTCCGCTGCAGAAAACGCTAGCGGAAGTTAGAAGCGTGTTTTCAAAATAAAAGTCAAGTGATTACATATTAAAAGGTCGGAGTTGTAATTTTGTTCAGATTGTTTAGGTGTGTATGTATAAAGTTATATCTACATGCAATATACGCCATATTTATCTGTTTAATTAATTCTCAAATCTGCAACCACAAATAAATAATTAAACAAAAAAAATCAAAGAGAAATCAATTAAATTGAGTTGGAATGTTATAATACACAGTATTGTAGTCCACATATGTCTAAAATACAGCATGTACAATTTAACGCTAATTTACTAAAGACAAAAAAGATGATAATACTCAATAATAAAGTAATAATAAAAAATCTTTAAATGGTGAGACATCACTGCATAGTACACCAATTAATGTGTACAACTTAAAACCATCGCAAACAGATGTTGCTTTAAATACTCTTTTATTTACTGACAATAAAACAGCGTCAAGATACGTTTAAATTATTTTATTATTCTCATCCAACTTATTCATATCAATAATAACCTGTCACACTTACAACAACCCGCTCTTACTTAAGGAAATAAACTGAATAACGCTTCGTTTAGCATTAATAATAATTTATTTACATATAATTTGTTACTTTAATTATATATTTACATTACACTACTATAGAGTGAATAATTATGTGAATAATTAAGAATTATTATGAGATGAGACTTAATTCATACTATTTTCATATTGCACTTTATAAGGGACAGATATTAAAATAAAACGTATGGACAATTATGACCTTTAAATACTGTATATTTGATTCCTTTGCCTCCAGTTTTGTGAAGATTCTAATTTCAAAATGCTACATTTAAGTGATTATTATTTACATGCAAAAATATATTATGCAATAAGTCAATTTAGTGACACAATCACGGACTAAGTGTTCTCAACTTGCATTCAACGTAAATCTCATTCACTGTAAAACATTTCACATTGCACTTTCTAAGGCACAGATGTCAAGAAAAAATATGCACAATTATGGCCTTTAAACATATTAGAATTTTGTTTCTCCAGTTTTGTGTAAAACACACGCTCAATCCTATCTTGTCCAGTAGGTGGCGCAATTGACCTGAAAATCATGCATTCAAAGACAAAATGTATTCATTAATTGATTAAATTAAGTGTACGCCATACTCGGCACTCTTAGTGCGTTAAAATAACACATGGATATTCTTATGCATGTTTTTTTTATATTTATTTAATTCCAATATGATACATTTAAGTGATTATTATGGAATAAAATCACTGTCATTAATATTTCGTGCGTAAAAAAAATTCACGCATCCGTAATTATAAAATCGTAAAGGAAAACGGAGCGTACTCGTAATTTTACGAGGCTACAATTCCAAAATCTGCGATTAGAACAGACACAGATACGACATTTTGTTTTTCTGTTTGTTTATGACTGATACATTTACGATGGATGTACTTTACAAACACGAATTACAGTTTCTCCACGGACACGAAGTCCTGATTACGACTACGAATCAAACAGCGAGACTTCACTGTCAAAATTACGTCACCGCTGTCACAGGCATTAATAAACAAGCGAGAGTCATCGATCATAACGGCGCGCCTGCTGGACGTTCGAGCTTACACACACCGTCTCAGATAAGATCTCTGTTATTCCCTCTTTGAGAAATGTCCGTCGTAAGCTGTAATAAAGGTTGAGACTCAATGAGGTCCTATTTCGCTGTGTTTCTTGGACATTTTACTGAATCAAAATTAAGAACGGGCCGAGGATAGAGAGCTAGCATAATGTAAGTTAATATTACAGGCAGCGAGCACAGAGTCTCTCAGTGAATCACTTAACTATAACATGACATATGTTGATTAAGTCACCTATTTTAACTGTTTAAATATCTCTTAAATACTCTAAGATCACCAGAGAACACAAATTAAATTAGACAGATTTATCCAGTATAGGTAGATAAAACAAAGAAAAGTTTTACTCTTATCAATTAATTAACTTTAAATAAACCAGAATAAGCTAAATATAATGTGGTAATTAAACAATCACCAATATAGAACAAACACACACGGAAAGAGAGAAACACACCGAATAGTATACGGCTAAATAGTAATATAAATGTTTATGGTAATAGTTTATTAATTATAGTAATACAATATAATGTAACTAATAGTTTAATCAAGTAATATAACAAACAGATAATAACAAACAACATAACAAACATTTATATCAATAGTTACTAATACCTTACTTTGTACAAATTTAAAGATAATATATATATATATATATATATATATATATATATATATATATATATATATATATATTATATATATATTATTATTATTATATATATATATATATATATATATATATATATATATATATATATATATATATATATATATATATATATATCTGATCGTATCATCTCCTCTCCATACATCAATGAGGGGCTTAATTATTCAGCTTTCAGATGACATACAGGTCTGTGTCAGATGATTGCCCCTCATGTCTGGTTTTGTGGTCCGGGGTCACATATTTAACATATTTAATATTTATTTTGATTCATAGTCTCATAAATGTTTAACGTTACAAACTTCTGGTGAGCACAAACCCTAAAATATTTAAATTGACTTTTGCTGATATCTTCTTTACAAAATAGATCAATATTCGATCTGGCTTTAAAAAAGGTGACTTAATCAACAGATGTCCTGTTATAGTTGAACACTGTTCAGTGATTCACTGAGAGACTCTGCGCTCGCTGCCTGTAATATTAACTTACATTATGCTAGCTCTCTATCCTCGGCCCGTTCTTAATTTTGATTCAGTAAAATGTCCAAGAAACACAGCGAAATAGGACCTCATTGAGTCTCAACCTTTATTACAGCTTACGACGGACATTTCTCAAAGAGGGAATAACAGAGATCTTATCTGAGACGGTGTGTGTAAGCTCGAACGTCCAGCAGGCGCGCCGTTATGATCGATGACTCTCGCTTGTTTATTAATGCCTGTGACAGCGGTGACGTAATTTTGACAGTGAAGTCTCGCTGTTTGATTCGTAGTCGTAATCAGGACTTCGTGTCCGTGGAGAAACTGTAATTCGTGTTTGTAAAGTACATCCATCGTAAATGTATCAGTCATAAACAAACAGAAAAACAAAATGTCGTATCTGTGTCTGTTCTAATCGCAGATTTTGGAATTGTAGCCTCGTAAAATTACGAGTACGCTCCGTTTTCCTTTACGATTTTATAATTACGGATGCGTGAATTTTTTTTACGCACGAAATATTAATGACAGTGATTTTATTCCATAATTATTATTATTTAAATGCAACAAATGCTATAAGGCAATTTAGGGACACAATCGAGGGCTGTGTTCTCAACCATCATCAAAACAATCAATAACTTGCATTCAACATAATCTTATGCATGGTTATTTTTATATTTATTTAATTGCAATAGGTTACCTTTAAGTGATTATTATTTGCACAATAGTGCGATAAGTCCTTTCTTGTCCAGTAGGTGGCGCAATTGACCTAAAAAGTCATGCATTTGAAGACAAATAATATTAATTGATTAAATTAAGTGTACGCTATATTACTCGGCACTTTTAAAACCTCAAAATAACATATGGTCATGTATATTCTTATACATATTTATTTGATTGCAATTAAGTGCTTATTATTTAAATCCCAAAAGAACAATGATATACTTCAATTTAGAGATACAATCAAGGGCTGTGTTCTCAACCATCATCAAAACAATCAATAACTTGCATTTAATGTAAATCTCATAAACTGCAAAACATTTCACATAGCATTTTATATCTAATGTATTTAAAGACAGATGCTATTGTTTCAGTGTACGCCATTTTACTTAATACGCCTAATCAACATGTGATCGTGTATATTCTTAGGCATATTTATTATTATATTTCATTGCAATAGGTTACATTTAAGTGATTATTATTTTCAGAATAGTGCAATAAGTGAGTAGGGTGAAGCTGCAGGCCCAGAGACCCAACTGCATGCTCAGACCTGCACTTTCTAGCGAGATGAGCAACATCGGACCAGTGAGTAAGGTTATTGATTTTTGATTTCTGAAACGTACCAGATTTTATGGCATAAATCAATGTGGCATCTTATACCACCAACAAACAATTTGTGAAAATTTGTGTCAAAATATAGCATTACTTTATGATATTTACAGCTTGCTCTTATTTTTTTGCTCTTCATTTTTTCCCATTCTGGGACAATTTTCTAGCAAAGTTTTCTGGCAAAATTAAAATCTTTAAAGTAAAAATGTTAAAATCAAGTGTATATTATATAACAATTATTATTTGTAACATATTTTAGTGATATGTAGGTTTACTGTCCGTATTGCTGTATTATCTGAAAGTGCTAGCACAGACAATAACCGTTACACAATAACAGTTTAACAATTGTTAATATGCTCTGTAATAATCACAAATAAGATCTTTGGAAATCAAAATATCAGTTATTCTGCGTAGACTTTACAATATGAGCTCTCTTAGGTGAAAGCAAAAATAATTTGCTTGTGACTTGTGTATTTTTCCCCTTGATGTATATTACAAATCATAAAAAGGGTCTCCGCCAACACTTATACAGTGCACCAAATGCTGCAGATATTTCCAGTTTTTTGTTTTTTTTTTTGCTCGAGAAATTAAAAATCTTCCCAACACGAATGTAAAGCATTTATTTTATTTGATGTTATTTTCTACGTAATAAATAATTATTAATCCAATTATTATTTTTCTCAGCATTGTTTGCAGCTTGATGACTTCTAAGTAATTATGAAAAATTACACAAAAATAAAGTTTGCTGTGAGAAAATTACTCAGAATACTATAATTTATTGTATGTGAAGAAAGAGATAATATTCATTCCCTCAACTCAATTCTAAACAGTGTGATAAATCCTTAATGATAAAAAAACAATAAATGACTGAAAATATTTAAGTAACTGATTATTATCTATTTACAAATCCAATTAATAAAATACAACAGAATTAATGCATTAAATCATAAACTAGTATGTTTATTATTTTATATAATTATACACCATCAGCTAGCTCTCTGCAACTCTCACATGGTCGCCCACTGAAGCTAATCAGGGCTGTACTTAGTCTAGGTTGCTGCCGGAAGTGGTGTTAGTGAGGCCAGCTGGGGCGCTCAACCTGCGGTCTGTGTGGGCACTAACGCCCCAGTATAGTGAAGGGGACTCTATACTGCTCAGTGAGTGACATCTTTCGGATGAGACAATAAATCGAGGTTCTGACTCTCTGTGGTCGTAAAAAGTCGAAAAGAGTAGGGGTTTAACCCCAGCATCCTGGCCAAATTTGTCCACTTGCCTCTGTCCATCATGGCCTCCTAACCATCTCAATTTCATAATTGGCTTCATCACTTTGTCTCCTCTCCACCAATCAGCTGGTGTGTGGTTTGGTTTGGCGCAATATGGCTGCCGTCGCATCATCCAGGTGGATGCTGCACACTGGTGGTGGATGAGGAGATTCCCCCCAATGTGTAAAGCACTTTGAATGTTTAGAAAAGCACTATATAAATGTAAGGAATTATTATTATTATTATTATTATTATTATTATTATTATTATTATTATTATTATTAATATTAGAATGTATTCAATCATAGCGTATCGTTATTTTATAGTAGAAAAATAGTGCAAGCAGGTGACACTGTTTGTGTAAACGATATGTCTGGAAGTGCAGGTCTGAACGTGCAGTTGGGTCTCCAGCTGCAGCTTCATAATGTTGCAATAGGTCTTTTCTTGTCCAATAGGTGGCGCAATTGACATAAAAAGTTATGCATTTAAAAAAAATTATATGAATTGTTTAGATTAATTGTACGTCATATTACTCAGCACTCCCAAAACGTCAAAATAACATATTGTCGTGGATATTCATAGACATTTTTTAAATGCAACACATTTAAGTCATTACCAGCCTATGCCAAAAGAATAATGCAATAAGACAATTTAGACACACAATCAAGGGCTAAGCGTTCTCAGCCATCATCAAAACAATCAATATCTTTCATTCAACGTAAATCTCGTTAACTGTAAAACAATACAGCGCAACTTCGATTTTTCCCATTCTCATCCTTTCTGACCCCCCACATACCCACCCAAAACATGATGTCTCGCCCCGCCCTCAGGGTGGTCAGTGATCACAAAACCCAGAAAAACCTCCATCGGCGGTGGTCTACGTGCTCCAACTACCAATAACCCGTCAACTTCAGCTGATTTCTATGCAACTCCAAACACACGCGTGCTGGGCAGAGCACAGACTCTTCAAGGCGTCTGTGTGTGTGTGTTTTTTACACTGACTTTCTCCAGGATGAACCTTAAAGCACATGCGTTCTGTGGGTTTGTGAAGACGGGCGCTTGCGGTAGGTTTCAGACTACATTAAAATATATTCTTATTAATATTAATATTCACCTCACGCGTTTTAATGTAACAACCCGAACATTCGAGTTGTTTTCATAACGGATACAGTGTTTCATCATCTGTTGATCATCATAACTTTCGGCTTGTGCTGAATTCTTACTGTTGTTATGTTTGCTAGAGCTGCTAGTGTAATGTTTTATTATTATATTACTTGTTTGTTATGAAATATAGGCACGAAATTAGAAATATTTTTGATTTATGGTTTGTTTTCGAGTGGTGGAGGAATGGTGAAGTGACTTTAAAGGTTGTAATCTCTGTCTTGAGACCAGCGTTAGCTTACTAGCATTTGAAGTGATAGGACTTTTGAGGTACTTTTAGAGGTGTATAGGATTAAAGAGATTTCTGATTTGTTCAATGGAAGTTGATGAAATCACAGGAAAAGCTTCTGGGAATGTAAGGCCTTGGCAACAGGTTTATGATGTCATGGAAAATCTGGAAATGTCAGGGAATTGTGATTACTTTTCCCCTCTTCTCAAGCCTGGAAATGTCAACATTGTGTATATATTAGTTATGTGAATATGATTTATTTAGTTTTTTCCCATTATTAACCGCACATTTGTGCTACTTTATGGATTGTGTTAACGCTAGGTCATTTTTAATTTCTGTACAGTTTTGTCTAAAGAAAAAAATACAACTTTTAAATGTTTGAAGTAAGGTTATGTGTCATGAAATAAAGGGGTAATAAATTATTAGTGTTATTAAAATCAACTTGGAGTGAACAGTATGGCAAAGACAACAGTTTGCAAGGTTAAATTCATTAGGATTATCTGTAATAATAGAATTTCAGCACATTTTCCTGTTGTTAAAGTACATATTTAATTGTTTCCCATAAAACTAGGGCTGCACAATATCAATTTCAGCATCAATATCGCAATGTGTGCATTCGCAATAGACAAATTATGAAGATATACAATGTTGAGTTGAATTTGCAGTGTAATTTTTACATTTACGTATACAGTTGAAGTCAGAATTATTAACCCCCCTGAATTATTTGCCCCCCTGTTTATTTTTTCCCCAATTTCTGTTTAACGGAGAGATTTTTTTCAACACATTTCTAAACATAATAGTTTTAATAACTTCTTTTTAATAAACAGTCAATCAAAATGAATGCATTCAGTAACACTTTAGGGAGCAATTCTCACTATCAACTAGTTGATTTTTAGCATGCATGTTATTGTGATATTATTAGCCCCTTTAGGCTATATATATTTTTCGATAGTCTACTACAGAACAAATCATCGTTATACAATAACTTGCCTAATTACCTAATTAAGTCTTTAAATGTCATTTTAACTGTATAGAAGTGTCTTGAAATGTATCTAGTCAAAAATTATGTACTGTCATCATGGCAAAGATAAAATAAATCAGTTATTAGAGATGAGTTATTAAAACTATTATGTTTAGAAATGTGTCGAAAAAAAAATCTTCTCTCCGTTAAACAGAAATTGGGGAAAAAAAATAAACTGGGGGGCTAATAATTGAGGGAGGGGGGCAAATAATTCTGACTTCAACTGTATATGAGCAGTTCCAGCGTTATGGATGTGACATTTGCAGTTAAAACTTAAAACATAAATTCACAGAAAAAGTATATGTTAACATTATATTAAAACATCTGTTTATATTTTCCAGAACAGCTAACCACAGAGTTAAAGGATCAGAAAAATATCAATCTATAAACATGTTTTGTACTTTAAATGAGGAAAATAAACATGCGTCATGGATGTGACCAAAAAAGTCTGTGAGTTTACAGTATACAATATGCTAACTAGACATTCTGTGAATTAAACTGCATCACCCAAAAGAAATAATCAAAAGGATAAGAGCTGATTCACTACAGAACAAAAATGATTGATTTAATTTGATTTAATATTTTTGCATTTATGAGGTAAAAGCTTTGTTATGGATGTGACATCCTCTCTGTTATGGATGTGACCGATGTGAAATTGTCGATCATGTGATTTTCGTAAATCAAATAAAATTGTTTTAAAACATTGACAGAGACATTTTTGAGTATATCTAAAGTACTTTAAAGTACTTGCTTACACAAAAAAAAAAAATGTAGAAATGGTTTCGGTATTTTGGTGAACTTATTTTTTCATGGCAAGGTTGACATTTGCATGGAATTGCTCATATATATATATATATATATATATATATATATATATATATATATATATATATATATATATATATATATATATATATATATATATATATATATATATATATATATATATATATATATATATACATATATATATATATATATATACATATATATATATATATATATATATATATAACAATATTAATGATGATATAAAATATTATTAAACATTAAAATCAGTTTATAATTAAATTACTGATATAAAACAAACAATTGAACATTAAACCTGCTGATAAAAATAGTGGGGGAAAAAAGCTCAGACAGTTTTATTGCTAGTTTTAGACCAGTTTTCACATTATTTACTTTATTCATCTCGCATAAGTGTGTATTTACTGGCATGCTTATATCCTGAAATAATGTGGAAACCGTTTGCTTCAGGGAAAGAAAGGGTCTTTCTGGTTTTGTAGCTGAACATAATGCTTTGTTTGTCCACTGGTTTCAAGTGCAGGCGCTCTCGGATGACTAATGACTAAATGTAATTAGGATTAAGCAGGAGACTTTTATTAGTGGGGAAGACTGGAGGCCGTGGTGATCTCTAGGTAATTGGACATCTCTCAGGTGTGTGTTTGTGCTCTGGAAACACAAGGCTGGCAGCTGCTTCAGTCCCACAAGGTTTTATGGAGACAGAAAATGCACAGTTTGCATGCAAAATGAAATCTCTTCCAACCGAATAGACATTTGACATATTTACAGCTGTTTATTTTGTATACAAGGTACATGACATCAAGGTAGATGTCATGATGAACATTAGTAAGGGATTAAAGTAATTTTTTTTTCATTCTTAAGGTTATTTAGATTTTGTAATTTGACATTAAAGAAGTAAATGGCCTAATATAAACTGACAAATATAGAATTTAAATTAAAAATGGCTTTAATTTTTTGGTGAATCACACACAATAATAAAATAATGAGTGTTCGTTAGGGCTGGGCCAAATGGCAAAACTGCAATCTCCATTAATTCTTTTCCATATTGAACAATAACGATATATATTTCGACATAAGAGTATCCCAACAATGAATGAAGCCACAAAAATGAGAGGGTCCTTAAAATAGCATAACCTGTTTTCAGTGGCAGGAGATTCAGTGCATCTTCAATATCAACACACTTCTAGATTCCCATTGTTTTACATTTCTGTTGTGATTGGATCTTAGATCAGTATAGAGTAAAAAAGTCCAGAGCTTATTCGATATCATATCGTTTATCGGCCCAGTCCTAGAGTTTGTTATGATAAATAAGTTTCGTTTTGCAATATGTATAGTCACAGAAATAATTTTGTATGGTTATTTAGATTCTGTAATTTGACAATAAAGAAGAAATTGTCCTGTGAACTTTGACTTTAGTGATGTTAAATGTAAATTATAATTTTTTTAATAATAATCTTTAATGTTATTTGTGAATAACAGAGTGTTTGTCATGAATGATTTTTTGTTGATTTTGAAGCTATACACTGTTAAAAAAAAGGGTTTCACACAATTCATTCATGTTGTCTTAACACAAATCGATTAAGTTAACTAAACAAATTTGAGTGGGTTGAAAATCAAACAAATAAGTTGTCCCAACAATAATTGTGTTGTTTTAGCTCAGGGGTCACCAATCTCGGTCCTGAAGGGCCGGTGTCCCTGCAGGATTTAGCTCCAACTTACCTCAACACACCTGCCTGGATGTTTGAAGTATACCTAATAAGACCTTGATTAGCTTGTTCAGGTGTGTTTGATTAGGGTTGGAGCCAAAATCTGCAGGACACCGGCCCTCCAGGAACAAGTTTGGTGATCCCTGTTTTAGCTCATTTAAAGTAAGTAGTGTGAACAAGCAGCAAAAATAACATTTCGATTGTATAATATAAATGAAAACACAGCCTGGACCTGAATTAAGATCATGTCAATGTATTGTGTGATAAGCTGGTATATTGATTTTTGATTGACAGGCCTAGTATTTGGTGATCTACTAACGAAACACTAATCTACTATGCACAAATACAGTCATAGTCCACCATTTTTCATTGTTTGCCATGTCAAGTTCTCTCAAATTCACTGTTTTTCATTGTTTACGTAGTTTACATGAAAATGATAATGGTGCATTTTCAAAAACATGCACTTTGAAACCTGTTTCAAGCCCCCAAAAACTAAATTTTCATGGAAATGAATAGCCAGAATGCATAACTTGTCTACTTTTAGTAAGCTGCTTTGTGTAAAATACTACCTGAATTCTTTGATGTGCACCATAAACTCCTGAAACTGTGACTCAACTGATGATGTGACTGAATAACTGGAAAACCTGGAATATCTGGAATGATTTTTTTGTTGTGCGATATATTGTCCGATATTATTATGATAAGTGATATTATTCTGATTTTAGAGCTGCAGCTAACAATGCTTTTTGACAATTGTTTAGTTGGGTGAGTATTTTTTCGATTAATCAGATATAAAAAAAAACTACACTTTTTTTTATTTCACATTTTGCTTATTATAGCTACATAAAACCACAAATCAGGGTATTATTTATGTATAAAAGTATACTTTAAAAATGCAAAAGACACGCACAGATCATACTTGATGATCTTTAATTTTGACATTTTAAACTTTAAATGAAAACCAACAATAAATAACAGTAAATATCTCTAAATATTTAAAATATAAATAAGCAAAAAGCAAAACAAGTGTTGTACTCCTATTTCATTCACATTATGGAATTAAGACATAAACATACTGACCATAAGATCTTTTAGACCAACTTTAGACCTGAACAGTGCAATGGCTTATTTGTATCCACAAAAAGAAAAGATATCCAAAGATGCCTTTTTAAATTGTAAAGAAATCTGTGTTTTTGATAATAATGAAGATAGCAGAAGTCAATAATTTATTTTAATTATTTAGCCTGACATGTTTACTGCTCCAAAACTGTAGAGAATTTGTATCAGAATTTGTTTTAATATCAAAATACTAAATAAACCACAAATATTTCTTGCGTGTTAGGTTAGTAAAGGTTATTTGGACTCTGTTAATTGATGTTAAAGAAGTAAATGCCATAATATAAACTTTGACCCTCACCAATGATGTTGAATGTAGATTTCAAAAATGGCTTTAACGTTATTTGTGAATACGTGTCGTTTGTGGACTACAACTTTGAAAACGAGCTCATTTTGACAACTTCTCCCAAACCAACAATAGGTTTGACAAAACTGTGAAAATTCACCTTATCTTTACCTTTTTAAGTGAAAATTGTTTCAAGAAGCTCATCAGAGATTAAGGCTGAAACAACTTTTTCCGTTGTTTTGTAAACAAGCTGAACATATTGCATCACCAAAAATGAAGTCGCTATATTGATTATTGCGACAGGCCTATGCAGAAAAAAAGATCTAATCACAAGTTTCAGTCTAAATGGTAGCTAATGATCTTTGTCGAAAACATATGTCAGTTCCTACAGATCCAGTTTGTGGCTCTTTAACTAAACCTCAGACTCACATGCTTGTATTTTTATTTTTCCTGTGTGGTCTCTCTCTTTCTGTGGTTGTTGACACTCTCAGAACCAAGACCTCCAGGCTGTTTATGGAAAATGAGACATGCGCAATGTGTGAGGACGCTTGCTCCTAATATAGACTTTTACTGTGGAAAGTATAGTGCTGTCGAGTGTGTCTGTCTGTGGACAAACTCCAGTTAAACATAAGTTAGATGTGTGTTGTAGACTCTCGCTATTGTGAAATAGTTTTTTTTTTTAATAAAAAATAATAATGAAAGATTCTGTAATTTTACCCCTGTACTTAAAAAAATTACAAATTAATTAAACAAGTTATAAATTGGATGATTGGATGCTTTTTTTTTTTTTTTTTCTCCAAACTTTTTTCAGTTCAAAAGTTTATGTTTGGGGCGGCATGGTGGCTCAGTAGTTAGCACTAGCTTTAAATCGTCGGTTTGATAGTGGTGACGAGCATGGGCGGCACGGATTAATTTCAGTTGTTCAATGTCGATGTTCTATAAATAATCGTAGATAGTAGATCGAGTGTGTTTCCTTCAATTGTTTTAAAATCAAGTAATGCACCCTTCATTCTAAAATCTCTCACTGGGAATATGTGAACATATTTACTGTACAAAATTTGTCAGTGAACTAAGAGGGCAAAAAATTTAATAAATAAAATAATCGTTCATTAATCGTAATTGAGTTAAGATATTCAATTAATCGAGAATTTAATTTTAGGCCAAATCGCCCAGCCCTAGTTGGCGGTTCATTCCGCCGTGGCGACCCCTGAGGAATAAAGGGACTAAGCCGAAGGAAAATTAATTAATAAAATTGATCAAAGTTTATAAGTGTGTGTGTGTGTGAATGTGAGTGTATGAGTGTTTCCCAGTATTGGGTTGCAGCTGGAAGGGAATCTCGTAAAAGCCATGCTAAAATTGTTGCCGGTTTATTCTGCTGTGGCAGATTCTGATAAATAAGGAACTAAGCCAAAGGAAAAGTTAATTTTAATTTTTTTTTTAATTGGTAATGTCTTTTTTTAAATATTCTAATCATTCATTCATTCATTTTCTTTTCGGCTCAGTCCCTTTATTAATCTGGGGTCGCCACAGCGGAATGAACCGCCAACTTATCCAGCACATGTTTTACGCAGCGGATGCCCTTCCAGCCGCAACCCATCTCTGGGAAGCATTCACACATACAGTACAGACAATTTAGCCTACCCAATTCACCTGTACCGCATGTCTTTGGGCTGTGGGGGAAAACGGAGCACCCGGAGAAAACCCATGCGAACGCAGGGAGAACATGCAAACTCCACATAGAAACGCCAACTGACTCAGCCGAGGCTCGAAGCAGCGACCTTCTTGCTGCACCACTGTCGCCCCATATTCTAACCAATAAAAAAAATTCTAAGAGTTGCACAGATTGATGTCTTTTTTGCTTATGTCTGGATATTGTATGAACAAAACACTATGGAAATGAATGGAAACACAAGATACATTAAATGCAGAGTATGAGTACGCACTCAATTGAGATAGATATTTTTGTATAGGAAACGAGGACGTGAATAAACTACAAAAGTAAAATGTTAAAATAATAATGTGACAATAATAAGAGACTGAGGGGTTGCACGGTGGCTCAGTGGTTAGCACTGTCGCCTCACAGCAAGAAGGTAGCTGGTTCGAGTCCTGGCTGGACCAGTTGGCATTTCTGTTTGGGGTTTGCATGTTCTCCTTGTGTTGGCGTGGTTCTCTTCAGGTGCTAGTGGTGCCCCTGGCTATAGGTAAATTGGATGAACTAAAATGACCGTAGTGTACAAATGTGAATGAGTGTGTATGGGTCTTTCCCAATGCTGGGTTGCAGCTGGAAGGGCGTCCGTTGTGTAAAACATATGCCGGAATAGTTGGTGGTTTATTCCGCTGTGGCAACCCCTGAAATGGAGACTAAGCCGAAACAAAATGAATGAAAAGAGACCAACAGTGATGTATTGTGTTGTATTTTGAAGCTATACACAGTTAAAAAAAAAGGGTTTCACACAATTCATCCATGTTGTCTTAACACAAATCGATTAAGTTAACTAAACAAATATGAGTGGGTTGAAAATCAAACAAATAAGTTGTCCCAACAATAATTGTGTTGTTTTAGCTCAGGGGTGACCAATCTCGGTCCTGAAGGGCCGGTGTCCCTGCAGGATTTAGCTCCAACTTACCTCAACACACCTGCCTGGATGTTTCAAGTATACCTAATAAGACCTTGATTAGCTTGTTCAGGTGTGTTTGATTAGGGTTGGAGCCAAAATCTGCAGGACACCGGCCCTCCAGGAACAAGTTTGGTGATCCCTGTTTTAGCTCATTTAAAGTAAGTAGTGTGAACAAGCAGCAAAAATAACATTTCGATTGTATAATATAAATGAAAACACAGCCTGGACCTGAATTAAGATCATGTCAATGTATTGTGTGATAAGCTGGTATATTGATTTTTGATTGACAGGCCTAGTATTTGGTGATCTACTAACGAAACACTAATCTACTATGCACAAATACAGTCATAGTCCACCATTTTCCATTGTTTGCCATGTCAAGTTCTCTCAAATTCACTGTTTTTCATTGTTTACGTAGTTTACATGGAAACAATAATGGTGCATTTTCAAAAACATGCACTTTGAAACCTGTTTCAAGCCCCCCAAAACTATATTTTCATGGAAATGAATGGCCAGAATGCATAAGTTTTCTACTTTTAGTAAGCTGCTTTGTGTAAAATACTACCTGAATTTTTTGATGTGCACCATAAACTCCTGAAACTGTGACTCAACTGATGATGTGACTGAATAACTGGAAAACCCAGTTGATGGATCTCAGTACTATCTGAAATGTAGCTTTATTTAATCTGTAATCAAATTAAATAGTTAATGAATTGTTTAACAGACCTCCCGGAACTGATTTCGGCACAAATTTACAAAGGTAACATGTTTACCAGTCACTCTGAATGAGCATGAATCATTTATTATAAATGGAATAATAGCTACAGCTGTTTCCCCTGTTGCAGATTGTTTTACTACTAATGAAAACATAAGATTGAAACAGTCTTTTATTCAGAAGCTATTCCTTCATCAAACCATTTTTGGGGTAAATTCATAACTTTGAATGCAAACATTATTATTGAGTCAACCAATATTGTGAAGTCATTTTGACTGGCCAATGGTGGGCTGTAATTTAGTCATGCTGAAGAAAATAAGCACAAGGTTTTCAGCTGACAGTCGTTTGCTTAATTATTTAGAATTCAAATTCAAATTACAGACTAATCAGGAAATCAGTAATGCGTGCGTATTTAGAGATGTGCTGTTTGACGTTAAGGAAATTCCTTTGCCCAATGGATAATTACAGTTATTTTTTATGACCGTTATCTTCTTGATGTTACAGCGGAGCAGAATATTTGCAGATATGGTTGAACCAAATGAATGCGGGAATGAAAAGTTTTTAGTAACACTTTGCAATAAGGTTTCATTTGTTAATATCAGTTAACTACAGTAGTTAACTTATATCAAACTATAGCTTTATAATACTTCTAATAAAGTATCCAAACTTCAACATTTAATAATTCTCTATTAAAATCAAAAGCTTTATTATTACTTTGTATTTTGTAATGGAGCATGTATTAACAATGAACACACTGTAAATGAATTGATTTATGTTTGTACAACATGAAGGAATTAGGTAAACCTAATTGTTTTATGTCCAATCCACTTAAATTTGTAAAATCTAATAAGTTGTCCCCCCCCCAAAAGACTCAAGAATCGTGTTGTTTCTGCTCAGTTTAAATAAGTAGTTTGAACAAACAGCAAAAGGTATTGTTTGGGTGCAGTTATAGTTTCATTTGCTAAAATAAATTAACATTATGAATACTGCATTGAGCATTTTAAGCATGTTAGACAATGTGTTAACTAATCGAACCTTATTCTACAAAAATAACACAATTAGAACCTTATTCTAAAGCTTGGTAATGTTTTTAATGATTTATGAAGGAATTATAATGCTTTGTTTTATCATTTCATCTTCATTTACAAGTAGCAGGGTATTTACAGCTACTGTATATTTCTGGCCATTTGCATCCCGTCCCTTTTTGCTCCCTGGCAGCATTGCTGCAAACTGTTGTTACACCTTATTATGATCCAAAATCCAAAACTGGCTCTGTTAATGAAATCAGGATTTGAGCCGAACGCATGAAAGACACAGATGCTTGAATATGACGAATTGACATCCCTGTCAATATATATGTCAATATATATTTTTAATTTAAGTAAACCTTACAATAAGAAACAAAAAAATAATAATAACACATAACAGTAGACAGGTAGGGCAGCTAAACACAAACAATTCCCTACAGCTGTTCTTCCAGGAGAGATCTCACCCAGTTCCAGTGAAACAAAAATAAAAACAAGTGAATCTTCCGGGCCACTGATTCCCTGGGTTGTGGCTGGAAGGGCATCTGCTGCGTAAAACATGTGCTGGATAAGTTGGCAGTTCATTCCGCTGTAGCAACCCCGGATTATTAAAGGGACTATGCCGAAAATAAAATGAATGAATGAAAATTAATATCTACAAAACAAAGTATTAAAATTAACAAACGAGGCAAAATAGTTAACAAACTATGAATACTAAAGAATCAAAAAGTTAACAAAAATATACCAATAATAAGAGTGCTATGCAGAGCAATTTTTGGCATGCTTAGAGCATCGCCAGCCAGACAGCGTGAGAGAGAGACAGACTGAGCTGCCATTGCTGTCGACCTTAAATACAGGTAATCCTAATGAAGTCACATGTCAACCAATCCGCACAAGGCGTTTGCAATCTCTACCAAAAACTCAAACAAGTGCAGAATCAAAGCACACAACCATACCAAAGCTAAATATAATACAGACCCATGTAACGCACCTAAACACATTTTCGTTATCCCTTAGTCCCTGTCACAGACGGCGGTAGTGGTCATTTTGAACTGTCACTCACTGTATTTCTTACAGTTTTTTCCATTAAATGCAATATGTTGCTTGACATTTGCCCCTTACAAGGAAAGCTGACTTTGTTTTACTGACATTTTTACTGTTGATATTTGGCACCATATAATCAGGAAGTGACGATTTTGTTCGCTTTGACTCGTTGGATGGAAACCTGCTTTATTCGCACTTCTCTTATGCGATAATCCTGTTTTAATTCGCATATAAATAAATTTAATTCACATTTTTGGATGGAAACATAGCTACTGTTTCTCCCCAAAGACTGTCATCAAATGAATGAGGTCCAGTCTTGAAACATTACACCAACACTAAAAGACTAGACAATGAAAAATCCCCCTCATTCACATTAGAGTTAGAACAGAACAACCATCCAACTGAATGAACTTGTTGCAGATTCATCTCTAGTTTGTTTATTCATTCAAATGATTAATGCTTTGATAGTATAGAAACACATTTTTTGATTCCTTTGCGTGTAGTTAAGCATAATGAAGCATGTTTTTGCATTTTAGACTAATTTAGTGCTCTGTGTTTTGCCTTGTAAAGTCAAGCATGCAGGGAAATGCATGTATTTAAGCAGTTCTTCCCACATTGACTTCTTGAACTACTCCAGTGGAGGCGTTTCTGTTTGTGCTTGTGTGTGTTAGTGTTAACTCGGAGCATGCTGGTAATGCAAATTAAGTTTCAGCTTATGGAATGTGTGTGTTGAGGAGTTTCGAGGAAGACAGAGAGTGATTCAGAAACTCAATGGGTCTATTGTGGCCTGTTCTTCCCCATCAGCAGTGGGGCTGGACATCTTATTCTGACCTGTAGCTTTAGAGACAGATTTACTGAATGGGCCAAGAGCACGATAAAGCATGGATTTGGAAGTGCAAAGTTCTTCAAGTTATGCACTGACATCGGTTCATTTCATAACACCTAACAAAATCGGGGGCATGTAATCTACTAACCACATCGATTAAAGTTTAAATGAAATCAAAACTTGCCTAAATGCATGCAGTCATTTTAAGCGTTATATGGTTGTTCAAGGTATAACAACTTGTCCATTCATCCATCCATCCATCCGTCCATCTGGCTGTTTGTCCATCCATCCAACTTGTTTATTCATCCATCCATCCGCCTGTTTGTCCATCCGTCCAACTTCTTCATCCATCCAACTTCTTCATCTGTTCATCCATTCACCTGTTTATCCATCCGTCCAACTCGTTCATCCGTCCATCCATCTGCCTGTTTGTTTGTCCATCCGCCTAACTTGTTCATCCATCCATCTATCTGCCTGTTTGTCCATCCATCCGCCTGTTTGTCCATCCGTCCAACTTGTTCATTCATCCATCCTTCCGCCTGTTTATCCGTCCATCCAACTTGTTCATCCATCCACCCATTTGTCCATCCGTTCAATTTGTTCATCCATCGATCCGCCTGTTCACCCATCCATTCAACTTGTTCTTCCGTCTATCCATCTGCCTGTTTGTCCATCTGTCCAACTTGTTCGTCCATCCATCCATCCATTCATCTGTCTGTTTGTCCATCTCTCCTATTTGTTCATCCATCTGTCTGTTTGTCCAGCTTGTTCATCCGTCCATCCATCCGCCTATTCGCCCATCTAATCAACTTGTTCACCCGTCCATCCATTCACCTGTTTGTCCATCCATCCAACTTGTTTGTCCATCCGTCCAACTCGTTCATCCCTCCATCCATACGCCTGTTTGTCCATCCGTCCAACTTGTTCATCCATCCTCCTGTTCGCCCATCTGTTCAACTTCTTCATCCATCAATCCATCCTCCTGTTCGCCCATCTGTTCAACTTCTTCATCCATCAATCCATCCTCCTGTTCGCCCATATGTTCAACTTCTTCATCCATCCATCCATCCGTTTGTCCATCCATCCAACTTGTTCATCCATCCATCCGCCTGTTTGTCCATCCGTCCAACTTGTTCATCCCTCCATCCATACGCCTGCCTGTCCATTCGTCCAACTTGTTCATCCCTCCATCCATCCAACCTCCTGGTCGCCCATCTGTTCTACTTGTTCATCCCTCCATCCATCCAACCTCCTGGTCGCCCATCTGTTCTACTTGTTCATCCATCCATTCATCCTCCTGTTCGCCCATATGTTCAACTTGTTCATCCATCCATTCATCCTCCTCTTCGCCCATCTGTTCAACTTCTTCATCCATCCATCTATCCATCCATCCTCCTGTTCGCCCATCTGTTCAACTTCTTCATCCATCCATCTATCCATTCATCCTCCTGTTTGCCCCTCTGTTCAACTTCATCCATCCGTCCGTCCATCTGCATGATAAAGCGTGGATTTGGATTTGGGAACCTAAATGCATGCAGCCATTTTGAGCGTATTATGGTTGTTCAAGGTATAAATACTCAGAATGTGTTAGCCAATCAGAAAGTAAAAAACAGCATGCATTCTAACGTCATGGGGCAAAATCTTCAGTTTTAGTGGCCACTACTAAAAACATATTGGCTGTAGTTTTTAGAAAGTTTCAGTTTCAGTCACCTGATGCTGCATATTCATGTGGACAAAAAGTGTGGTATATTGAAAATAGCCATGATCATGTGGACAGGGCCTAAGATTACATTACACAGGAAATGACAAAGTTGACAGCCACAAAACTAAATTGGATTGTGTGATTTCATTTGAAAACTCTCCCTCTGTTAATTTAGCATCTGAAAGGGAACCTCCTAAATGTGTTATATAATGCCCTGTGTACTATAGTAGTTGTTTTAATTAAAACTAAAAACAGGGTTTGTTGAAAGCTGTTTGTAAATGTGGTCATTAGATTTGAACTGACCTTTCACAATCTCAATATTTGTAGATTTTGAAATCCATTATCTTGGGTAGGTTTGGACAATATTGCAAAACAACTGCATTTGTCAGCCTTAAGGTCTAAGAACAATATTTGCACACCACTATAATATACACAATATTAGTTTGTATGCATGTCTGCCCTCCTAAAATATTTACTTTAAGCTGTTTTCTGTTTTAATCTATATATATATAAAAACATTTTATTGATTGCACCATTTCAAAATATATATTCCATCCATCCATCCATCTGCCTGTTTATCCATCCACCCATCCATCTATTCATCTGCCTGTTTGTCCATCCATACATCTTCCTGTTTGTCCATCCGTCCAACTTGTTCATCCATCCATCCGCCTGTTTATCCATCCACCCATCCATCTATTCATCTGCCTGTTTATCCATCCATACATCTGCCTGTTTGTCCATCAATACATCTTCCTGTTTGTCCATCAGTCCAACTTGTTCATACATCTTCCTGTTTGTCCATCCGTCCAACTTGTTCATCAATCCATCCGCCTGTTTGTCCATCTTGTTCATCCATCCATCCGCCTGCTTGTCCATCCGTCCAACTTGTTCACCCATCAATCCATCCACCTGTTTGTCGATCCGTCCCACTTGTTCATCCCTCCATCCATCCGCCTGTTTGTCCATCTGTCCAACTTGTTCACCCATCCATCCGCCTGTTTGTCCCTCCGTCCAACTTGTTCGTCCATCCATCCATCTGCCTGTTTGTCCATACGTCCAACTTGTTCACCCATCAATCCATCCACCTGTTTGTCGATCCGTCCCACTTGTTCATCCCTCCATCCATCCACCTGTTTGTCCATCCGTCCAACTTGTTCACCCATCAATCCATCCACCTGTTTGTCGATCCGTCCCACTTGTTCATCCCTCCATCCATCCGCCTGTTTGTCCATCTGTCCAACTTGTTCACCCATCCATCCGCCTGTTTGTCCCTCCGTCCAACATGTTCATCCATCCATCCATCTGCCTGTTTGTCCATCCATCCGCCTGTTTGTCCATCTGTCCAACTTGTTCACCCATCCATCCGCCTGTTTGTCCCTCCGTCCAACTTGTTCATCCCTCCATCCATTCGCCTGTTTGTCCATCCGTCCAACTTGTTCATCCCTCCATCCATCCGCCTGTTTGTCCATCCGTCCAACTTGTTCATCCATCCATCCATCTGCCTGTTTGTCCATCCGTCCAACTTGTTCATCCATCCATCCATCCATCTATCTGCCTGTTTGTCCATCCATCCATCCACCTGTTTGTCCATTCGTCCAACTTGTTTGTCCATCCATTTATTCGTATATCCATCTGCCTGTTTATCCATCCGTTCAACTTATTCATCCATCCATCGGTCTGTTTGTCCATCTGTCCAACTTGTTCATCCGTCCATCCATCGGCCTGTTTTTCCATCCGTGCAACTTACTCATCCATCCATCTGCCTGTTTGTCCAGCCGTCCAACTTTATTCATCCATCCGTCCGTCCATCCATCTGCCGGTTTGTCCATCCATCCAACTTATCCATCCTCACATCCCAGCTATCTGTTTGCTTGTTTGCTATCTGCTATCTATCTGCCAACCATCCACCCCAATCCATCTATCCCAATCCATCCTCCCATCAAAACCTCTTTCCTTTTCACAGTAAATCATCTTAAATTTAAGGCGCCAGAATCACTAACATTTTGAAATCCCATGCATTGCATTTAATTCTAATTTGGAGGAATATGATCATGTGGCGTAACTGGCATCTTGGCATCAGGAATGAAGGGTTTTCCCACAGTTTGGAGTTCTTTGGCATTTCGACAGCTGATAGAAAGGCATTGCTCGCTCTCAGCCCAGGAACTCCAGGAATGTTAATGCTGGAGTATGAACAATGAACATGTTAAATATGCAAGTTGCCTCTCTGAAAAATAGAAAAAAAATTGCTTAAGGGGGCTAATAATATTGGCTTAAAAAAACACACAAATAAAAAAAAATCCTTGCTCTGTTAAACATAATTTGGGAAATCTTTGAAAAAGAGAAAAAAAGTTCTAATGAGGGCTAATAATTTACTAAACTGTAGATGCTTACCTGCAATTTTGTTCGGGCAGGTAAAATGTAGAACTAGGTGGGACTACAAAGACAATGAAAAGTGAATCACGAATACCTTATATTGGTATGCTTTCTCAAAACCTCCCATAAAACGTTTTTTTTTAGGTCAGGAGGTGGAGCATTGGTGGTGATTTGTGGCTGTTTAAATGCATTCGAGTGTTTTTGACCACAAATGTTTAGACCAAACACATTTTGAACATTTCAAACCACATCAGTTTTAATCACAACTACTATTTTTGTTTACAAAAAGGGATTAATGATATACTTTTAAATCTGTTTATTAATTATTTACAAAAATAGCAGGATAGTTTCACAGGAAAATATAAACCAATATCATTCCCAGTTCTTCCCCCACCTAAACAAAATTAAATTACAATTATGCACAAATAATACATCAATTAATTAATTTTCTTTTTGGCTTAGTCCCTTTATTAATCGCCACGGCAGAATGAACCGCCAACTTAACCACCACATGTTTTACGCAGTGGATGCCCTTCCAGCTACAACCAATCTCTGGAAAACACCCATACACACTCATTCACACTCAAACACTATGGACAATTTAGCCTGCCCAATTCACCTGTATCGCATGTCTTTGGACGGTGGGGGATACCGAAGCACCCGGAGGAAACTCAGGGAGAACATGCAAACTCCACACAGAAACGCCAACTGACCCAGCCGAGGCTCGAACCAGCGACCTTCTTGCTGTGAGGCGCCAGCACTACCTTTTGCACCACTGCTTCGCCTACATCAATTAATAGAAAATATAAATATCACATTGATCTTGTCAGTTAAAAATGTGTTTAAATGTTTCTTATTAATTCATCTATTATGTGTAGTATAAAGCTGCATCAATTTTGCCCCTAAATATTAAGTAAACCAATCTCATAGAATTGAACTAACTGGATCTGGGGGGTTTTACAGCTTGATATACTTATACCATATTCATATCTTTTACTGATTCAATCTAATAGTATTTGATTTTAACAGATTTAGATTGATTCTAAGGAATCTTGCAACATACATTTAGAAAAAATGACAAATTAAATCAAATCGTAAGGTTACAAAAGTTAATCATTAATGAAGTTAACTTCACTGGGATTTTTATTTATTTATTTATTTATTTTATTGCAAAGTTGGCTATGATGGCATAAAGAACTTGCATGTTATAAGGGGGCAGATTTAGTGATTTGGGGGCACTAAGCAATTCCAGCCATGGGTCCCAAAAGTCCTAAAATGCACCTTTTGTACTTTATTTAGCAGTTTTTTCCCTTTATATCACTCAATCTCCTTTTCTACATGTTATCTTAATGCAAAATAATAATATGTAAAGCATATCATGTAAAACATTTTAAATGTATTTGTTTTCTTAAAATGAATTCACAACTAAAAACGACAAATAAACCATTTCGTTTTTTGAAAGTAAATATTTACCTGATTTGACTCACAGGAAGAAGGTCGCTGGGTCGCTGGTTCGAGCCTCGACTCAGTTGGTGTTTCTGTGTGGAGTTTGCATGTTCTCCCTGCGTTCGCGTGGGTTTCCTCCGGGTGCTCCGGTTTTCCCCACAGTCCAAAGACATGCGGTACAGGTGAATTGGGTAGGCTAAATTGTCTGTAGTGTATGAGTGTATGTGTAAATGAGTGTGTGTGGATGTTTCTTAGATTTAATAGTTACTTTTTTAATTTTTAATTTTTATTTTTTTTAAGCCCCTCATCATACAAAATATGATAGAAAACAATGTTATATACATAATTTATAGGTATAATTTATACTAGGTATTTATTTAGGGGTCCTCAGATTTCCTGGGGACCTAAGCGGCTGCTTACCTTGCTTATTGGTTAAATCCAACCCTGCATGTCATTCATTTATTCATTTTATATCTTGAAGTATTTCCTTTTTATGGCCTTTAGCTGAACCCAGCAGCAGTTATCGTAACAATAAATCTCATGTATCATTTCAACACTATTGTATTATGATCAGCAGACCATTCAACACATTTCTGACCCCGTTTTCTTGAACTGATCCAGATAAAGCAGGTGAAAGTGTGACACAATATCAGTGGAAGTTTTGTTAAGTCTCGCACCTTCTGTTAGCTTTTGCATAGAAGAAAATGTTTAGTAATTTAAAACCACCCCTGTGAACAAAGACTGTTCTGATTTATAAAGACTGGATAAAGAAATCGGTTGATCTACAGACTTTTTATTTAGAAAAGCGTCAATGTTATCTTCAGGAAGCAATGATTGTGTAGCAAGCGTCATTCCTGAAGTAAGTCCTGCTGTAGTTATGGCAACTGTTTAGCAAATACATGGAATGAGTAAGTTCAGAAGAAATGATCCTTACTCATTGCCACCGGTTGTGTATTTTCGAGTTACTAAGCAACTGGGTGATGAAGCAGAGCAACTTCCCAAACGGCATGTGATTTATTTTTTTTGGGTGTGATTAATATCTTTAAATGAACGAATTGGAGAAGTTATGTCTGCAAGTGTTTAGAATCAACGTGATCTCTATCATTACTTTACAAAAAAGTGAAGGTTTCCATAATATTTCTCATAAATCTGGTGGTAGAAGAACATAGTGTGCAGAACTGAAATCAAAGGCCATGTACTCTGTGTGAAGTTATAAAGAGTGACACCCATAGTGAATAATAGGTGTGAAATTGAGAATTTTAAGGGGGATTTGTAAGGGATTTTGTGGAGTGTGTTTTTGTGCTTGTATTTTGGCTTGTCTAGGCTTGCCATGTGTAGGGAAAAAAGAAAAGAAAATGGCTCCAGATTAATATTACAGAGCACTATAAGTTCTACAAATAGTGAACTAAATTGGTAGTGACACACATACATTATATTTCAGTCCAGCAAATAATTAGATGTGACCTCCTATGACGTTTGTAATATAGATGTATTTTTTTATTTATCTTTTATTATTAACAAAGCATACAGTACGCTACCTGAAAAATGTCTTGTCGTTGAGCACAGGTTTAAGAGCAACAAATAATAACTTGACTTCTAGTTGATAATTTGGAAAAGTGGCAGAATTTTCAGATGAATCATCTGTTGAACTGCATCCCAATCATCACAAATACTGCAGGAGGCCTATTGGAACCCGCATGAACCCAAGATTCTCACAGAAATCAGTCAAGTTTGGTGAAGGAACAAACATAGTTTGGGGTTACATTCAGTATGGGGGCATGTGAGAGATCTGTAGAGTGGATGGCAACATCAACAGCCTGAGGTATCAAGACATTTGTTCTGCCCATTACATTACAAACCATAGAAGAGGGCAAGTTCTTCAGCAGGATAGCGCTCCTTCTCATACTTCAGCTTCCACATCAAAGTTTCTGAAAGCAAAGAAGGTCAGGGTGCTCCAGGATTGGCCAGCCCAGTCACCAGACATGAACATTATTGAGCATGTCTGGGGAGAGATGAAGGCATTGAGGATGAATCCAAATAATCTTGATGAACTCTGGCAATCCTGCAAGTACGCTTTCTTTGCCATTCCAGATGACTTTAATAATAAGTGATTTGAGTCATTGCAGAGATGTATGGATGCAGGCCTCCACGCTTATGGGAGTCATACACAATATTCATTCTTTTTCCATTGCACCATGTCTTTATATTCTATACTGGACATTATTTCTGTTAAGTGAAAAGACTTTTGTCTAAGCAAAGTCAGACCTTACTGTCCTAATTTAATAAATAAAAATCAAGGCATGATCATATTTGATATTAGTAAAATAAGCGTAATCTAGAGGCCTTTGTCTTTCAAATAAACCACGTCTGATACCAAATAATCAACAAAAAGTCAAGTTATTATTTGTTGTTCTTAAAACTTGGATAGGTGACAAGATTTTGTCAGGTAGTGTATATAGCATACAAATGTAGAATCTGTAACTCGAAACTTACACTCATTTATTGAAAGGGGAAGAAAAACCTAATTGTGAATTGTGTACAAATATTTTGATGATACATATTTTAATAGAATGTGTATTTTTTATGATATTAGAGAATGTTTTTTTTAGGACATATTTGAGGGAAATTATTAAAGAGGTGTGTTCTGGAGGAAAATGTATCATTAATCAAGCCAAAAGATTGTATATGACTCTTTTCAGTGTTGTTGTTTGTATTTTTTTTTAAATTTTTGTACAATAATTGTTTGTAGAAACTGATATGACTGACTGTTTATATTGTTTATTTAGTATAGGTTTTGCCATGAATATAGCCAATGCTGCTGATATGGCATTAAAACATGAACAAAGTTAAATATAGCAAACAAATAACAATATAATGACATGAATTATGAATATGAATTCAACTACCCCACCCACCTCTCCTCCAGTTTCCTTAAACTGGAGTATTCAATGAATCGAAGTTAACAGAAAAACAAAACAAAAACTCCTTCATGAAAATTTCTAAAACAAAGTTTAGTCTGGGGAAAAGGTTTGCAAAATGCAGTCTTAAGCATTAAAAGATGATAACTAACTAACTAACTAACTAACTAAATAAATAGGTCACACTTTATTTTGATGGTCCGTTTGTTGAATTAAAGGTACATTGCATCTATATGCCAACTAATTCTTGTTAGATTATAAGTAGACTGTTAGATTGGGGTTAGGGTTAGTGTAAGTTTACATGTACTTGCAAAGTTTCTTATAGTCAGTTAAATGTCTGTTGAAGGAACAGTCTACTAATACTCAAATGGACCATCAAAATGAAGTGTTACCAATAAATAAATGAATAAATAAACATATTAATCCATTTTTAATTTTAATCCAATCATCTCATTACATCCAATGAGCCAAAGAGAACAACATCGCCACTTCTTGATAAACTGGTGGCAGATATCAGAAAGAAAAATGTAATTTGCTGCAGTAGGAGAAGCCAATGTGGGTCTTTTTTAAATATAATGACGCTCTTTGGGAGCGCAGACACTCAGGACAGTTCTTAATAATAAGCTTATAATCCTGATTCACTTTGATAGCAGACTTTAGCTGAGGGATTTGAGAATGACCAAAACAACATTTTCTTTTTTTTTATGTTTCAATTTTGTCATCGCATGACAGTGTTTCCTCTAGGATTTTTTCCAGCTGTGGCGGCAGGTCTTTTACACAAATCTACGAACTACCTATGATGTTATTTCAATGACAAATGGAGAAATGTTGTGAATGCAGTATAATAAGTTGAGATAGCATTTATGTTGAGATCGCATTGATGTAATGCGAGCATATGCGAATCTATTTGCTTGCGCTCCGTTTTCCTCTGCTCGTACACAACTTCTTGCACGCCCTCAGATATACGCTGCTCAAGTGCAGATCTTCTTGTGTACTCTCAAATAGACACTGCTAAAGTGCGATTTGGCACGTTTATGTAGTGAGCATGTCTCCAAAGTTTATAAGATTTGCTAGGAATATTTATGAATTTCTCCAATAGACCTACAGAGTAGCATTAATGTGTCCTGAAGTAAAGTGAAACAGCAATAAACTCCAGCAAGATAAAATCATTGTATGCAGAACCACAGACCTTTATCTATAAATAAAGTGTAATTATGGAAACTGTGTTCATCTAAACTGAAAGCTTCGTCAGTCAGTCTGTCAGCACGTCACCTTAAAGGGTTAAACAAATAGCGCACAGCACTACTATGATTACAGAAAAGCTTGCGCTGTTATAATTCACTTACCTTTTAATGCGTTTTGGTGCGATTTATAACCCGCTATTAAAAACAACAACAACTATGACTGAATGTTTTGAATGAGAAGCTATGTAATGTAGCCATGGCAGGATTAATGGTGTGGCGCCCCGCCATGGATGAATGAATGTAGCGGAAACCATGATCTGTTTAAACATAGTCGCATGACATTTTTTTAATGCATATGCTTCAATTTTTTTCTAGGGATGTCCAGATCCAATCACGTGATCGGAAATCGTTAGATACTCAAAATCAAATGACTTGCACCTGAGGGCAAAAAACCTGATCAGGACATCCCTAATTTATTAGGTAATGAATTGGTAATGAGTTTCCATCATAGCATGCACATTGTTTTCTTACCAGATAAAAAGTGAATCATTTTCAAAATGTACAACATGTTTCAAATGCACATCATGGTGTTTCCATTTAAGCAGATTTTTTTTGTGTGTGTGGTATACCAATATGTGCATAAAAATAGGTGGATGGAAACGTAGTGATAAGAGTCTTTAACAAGTCTCCAGTATCGTAGATAAGCTCTGGATGGATACTTTTTTTTTGTTTTAGGATTAAAGTTGTTGAAATTAAGGCTGGTTTTTGCATCTTCCCTCAATGAGCACGAGTATGAACCATTAAAGTAGCTTCACACATATTTACTAACACTGGAAAACTCAAAACATTGGTAAAGAAACGACACCGTGAAACATAAAAACCCTACTGGAAGCATCAAAAGTGTTAACGTATACTACTACAGTACACTGAAGTAGAAATGCTTACAATTGTGTCTGCTATGCAGTATAATTTGGCCTTTATTTGTTTAAAAACTGTGTACTGTGTGGATGTATTCAGCAATTGATCTCAGAGCAATCCTGCATTGCTTAATATGAAACTCACACAACCTGTAGAAAATAGAGTAAGTGAGTGTTCGTTTGTTGAGTTATATAAACTTAGTATCATGTTTGTCCCTGGTAAATGTGCACATTATAGAGCTGCCATGAATATGCAAAGTAGAAATCGCTTACGAGAAAGCAGGAACACAAGCGAATGAAAGATTGCAGATGGAAACTAATTTGCGTTGTACTTTGTACGTTTTGGTACATTTGGTACTTTCACTTCCTCACGACATGACCAATATTACACATTGTGGCTGTTCAGATGCATTCAATCCAAACTGTAAAAGCAGTCAATCAAATGTATTTTTTGAACACTTGCTGCATGTAAGTAGTTAAAAAATGTTTCAGACAACGTTTGCATGATCTTCTTGTGACTGGATTGACGAAAGTGCATCTTAAAGGAACACTCCACCTATTTTTAACCAGACAGAGTATAGTTCCAAGAAATTTTGTTCTGGAAAATATAGTTTTTCATTTACGTCGGTTTTAATACACAGTGTAACTGCAGAAGACTTGAGATTTGATTAGAAAAATTATAATTTTTTAAAAACTTTTTTTAAACTAAATGCTAATGGTCCAACCCGTTTCAATTCATTATGCTAAGCTAAGCTAAAAGTGATCCAAGAAATCGGCTGAATGGATTCAAAAATGGTTTAAATCAACTGTTTAACTGTAGGAGACTTGTAAAATTAGCCTTTTTCTTATACCAGATGCAAACCGAGCCAGAGATGCAGCTTTGGCATGTCTGTATTTTGCAAGTATTTGCTGCATACGATTTTTATAAATATTTATTTTGAGAGCTAATTTGCATAATTTGGTTAAATGTAACCGGGTGAAGCAGTAAATGGCGAACTGACAAGCAAATTAACCACTAAACCGTGAACTGACAAGGGAGTTAATATGCAACTTGTGGCCATAGACTGTGACTTTTGGTCAAGCATTTAACATTTAAGATATCTGTTGGAGTTTTGGAGAATTTAAAATTGTTCTGTTCAGATGCATTCAATCCAAACTGTAAAAGCAGTCAATCAAATGTATTTTTTGAACACTTGCTGCATGTAAGTAGTTAAAAAATGTTTCAGACAACGTTTGCATGATCTTCTTGTGACCGGATTGACGAAAATGCATCTTAAAGGCACACTCCACCTATTTTTAATATAGTTCCTAGAAATATTGTTCTGGAAAATAATAGTTTTTCATTCACGTCGGTTTTAATACACAGTGTAACTGCAGAAGACTTGAGATTTAATAGAAAAATTGTTCTTTTTAAAAACTTTTTTAAACTAAATGCTAATGGTCCAACCCGTTTCAATTCATTATGCTAAGCTAAGCTAAAAGTGATCCAAGAAATCGGCTGAATTGATTCAAAAATGGTTTAAATCAACTGTTTAACTGTAGGAGACTTGTAAAATTAGCCTTTTTCTGATACCAGATGCAAACCTTGCCAGAGATGCAGCTTTGGCATGTCTGTATTTTGCAAGTATTTGCTGCATACGATTTTTATAAATATTTATTTTTTAGAGCTAATTTGCTTAATTTGGTTAAATGTAACCGGGTGAAGCAGTAAATGGCGAACTGACAAGCAAATTAACCACTAAACTGTGAACTGACAAGGGAGTTAATATGCAACTTGTGGCCATAGACTGTGACTTTTGGTCAAGCATTTAACATTTAAGATATCTGTTGAAGTTTTGGAGAATTTAAAATTGTTTAAAAATGTTTAAAGATCTATTTAACTTTTGGCTGGTAGTTTAGTTTCTGAGAAGGCAGCAATGAAATAAAAAATGTGACATGAGATTAAATATGTGAAGTGAGAAATGTCTTTTTGTGAACATTTAGTGTGAGCAAAAGAATAAACTCTTGTGTGTTGTCTTAGTGTCTGTGGTTTGTGATAACCAAAATAAATATTAAAAGATATGAAACTACTAGGCCTGTCACAGTTATTAATATTTCGACTTATTGGACAACACATGAGCATGACCTCAATAATTTTGGGTGATTTCAAGTACATTAATGCAAACAATGCATTTGAAGGAGGGATTAAAAACAAGTGAATCTGGGCCCAGACCGGAAAGTCTGAAACCTTTGGTGATTTCATGTAAAGCAAGTCAATGTTAGCTACCTTGTCACAATTAGTTACAGTATATCAGAGAATGCAAAGTTAATATCCCTACTTCCACATTTGCAATGGCTGTGAACTAAAAATAATACTGTTGTAAATAGTGTTCTGCTTCCTGCACACATAGACTGTTTTGCTTTACTAGGCTTTAATCTTGTATAGTGATGATTACCAGTAGGTGTGTTTACATCCAACTGTTTTGGTGAGCATTTTTGGAATATTGCAGATAAATGGTAATGCCAAGATGCAATAAAATTTTGAAAATGCGCACAAAAAAATGTATGCGAACAACTGAGTAGAATAAACTTTTGTAAGCTGATAAGAAAAAATATTTTGTTGCCATTCCTTTTCACAACATTTAAAAGATGTTTAGGGACTGAAGACACCACGTGATGAAGTGTTTCGGATGTAATTTTGTCCCATTCTTAAGTCTTAAGGTGGGCAACAGTATGGGATTTTCGTTGTCGTACTTTGCGCTTCAAAAATCGCCACACGTTCTCTATTGGAGACAGGTTGGGACTGCAGACAGGCCAGTCAAGCACCTGCAATCTCTTCCTCCAGGACTTTGTAATATGTGCAGAATATGGTTTTGGAAAGGATATATATTACAAAATAATTGAAGCTGACCAGACAAAACATGAAATATTTTGTGTCCGTACTGTCCGTAATTTTGGAAATCACTACTTTCTGTTTTTATTAGCTTTTTTATACTGTCCATGCTATCTTTTTCTGATTTGGGGTTATTCGGATTTGGGGTTGTAAGCTAATCAGGTTTAACTTTTTTTTTTTATCCATTTTTTTTAAGTCAGTTGAATGATTTAAGTTGAGATGACTAGAAAAGTTCATTTGATTCAACAACAATAATCAAAGGTGCATGAATTCTTTTTACAGTGTAGTTTCATGGCATCCACAATACAGTTGTTATAATCATTGAACAGCTGAGCAGTTTTGTTCTGGAAAAAACTAATTCCTGTAGTTAATGTATACTCTAGCTTTCCTCATCTCAGTTAATGTTCCAAAGAAGCACATGAGATTATATGACTTTGAGCAGGTGATGGGCTGTAATGATGAAGCTTGTTATTGAGTTCATACATGCAAAGCTGATTTTTTTTTTTCCATTCTCCAATATAGTTCCACATCTTTATTTAGCTGCTGTCAAGTTTACTCCTCTAATTACTTATTTACAGTTGTATTTGACAGACATAGTGCATTTATTTAATAAATAAACTGCATGCAAATGAGGTCAAGTTTGCGCTGTTGTACCTCATGAAACTTTAAATTCATACCTAAAAAGCTTTGATAGAATTTCTGCTCTTTTGTGGTTTGAGTTGTAATTTGTTCCCTTTTTGGGTTTTAACCACTTTTCTTTATACATACATACAGTGCTCAGCATAATTGTGTACACCCCATTTTGAAAATTATTATTGTTTTGATCCATTTCTCAGTGAGTATAGGTAATACGCTTTGGTGCATTTGAATAGAACAGATTTATTAAACAGATATATTTGTTAAAATAATATTTTAGTCTTCAAACATCTTTAGAAATAGAAAGAGAATACATTAAATTTGTGCCAAATTTTGCCAAACTAAATAACAAACTACAAAATTGTTCATATTTTTGTTTCTTTTGATTTTTGCTCTTTTTTTTTTATTATTATTTTACATTTTTCCCTAACATATAATTTTAGCCTACTATTTTTTAGACCATTATTGTAAGCTATTTTGTTAGATTAGCTCCAGATTCGGCTTCAGTACTGATTACTCTAATATATATGCCCAAATATAATATTGTAAGCATCCAATAAAAATATTAATTTAAAAGAGAGATTTGTGAGGGGTGTACTCATATACAGTGCATCCGGAAAGTATTCATAGGGCTTCCCTTCTTCCACATTTTTTTTATGTTACACCTTATTCCAAAATGGATTCAGTTCATTTATTTCCTCGAATCCATGACTACAGTTTGTTCTTGTTTCTCCAAGGTTGCGTAGCACTTAATTGAACATGCATGGCATCTGCAGATCCGTCAAATGACTGGAGAGACAGACTGCATCAGTCTTTAGCACTTTATTAAGCTGTTAGTCAGCGGTTACCACTGGTGTTTGACGTTAACTGTCACGTTCTCCGCCTGCTTATCTTCACTTTATTTACCTCTCTGTGTGCAGAAGAGAGGCTTCTGTTCATGTGTCATTCAAAACTCCATATGTTTAGCAATACCACCCTGAATACTTCTGTACCCTGAATACTTTATTTACAGAAGATATCTGCTAAGTTTTTTATGTAATTATTTAGTTTATGTGCTTCATAGGCAAATTTAGAAGATATCAAAATGTGTGAATCTGAAATGATCACACCGCAGGATCACAGTTGGAATCATTGATCAGTTCCACAAACCTGATTTGTGGGGTCATTTCAAAGTTTAACCCTAAAATAGCGCGAATGATGGATGTGTTTTTAAGACCTGTGATTGTGTAAAATTTAAGCAGACTTAAACCAAGAGGTTATAAATGGTAAATAAAGCTAAATTAATTGTATTTATTTATTTATACAACGAAGACTATACACAAAACAGTGCTATTTTCTATATTATTATTGAATTTCTGTACCTTAATATTTTCGTTTCCACTGAAAACTATCAAATTTATTTGTATCTGTTCAATTGTATTGTATTTTATCCAGATACTCCTCTATAAACTAATCTCAATCAATGTAAAATGATGAATTCATTCAAAATAGAGTAATAAGTCATCTTGTGAAATTATATTCGTATAAATCACATACAAACTAAATATCACAATGTCAGTTTTTGACCAATATCGTGAAGCCCTAAATGACAGTATTTAATAGGGGTGTCAAAATTAATGATTTCTTCAGTGTATCGCGATGCAGACGCGGACAATTCGATATCGGTTCAATAATAATCATAACCGGTTATGTGTACTCATATACGCTATAGCTGACTATGGCGAGGGAGGTGAGCAGCTGAGCGCGAATATTTACAACACTCCAATTCCGACTGAATTGTGGATCAGTCTTTCACTGACACTTACAGCAGCAGACTATATTTCACTGCGATTGAATGAAAGTACTTAATTTCTCTCTCTCTTTCTCACTCGCTGTGGCCCATTTGACCTGCTGGCTTGACCTTTCCTCTCCTTTTGGCTGTTTTACAGCGATACTTTTGGATACAGACACGAGCGTGTGCCTGCAGAGTTTTCTCCACCGTCTCTATCCTGAATCAGCGGTGATCTAGCGAGGGGTCGTTCTTGAACGATTGGTTCATTTTGAACGAATCTTTTGTTTGACTCGAGAGAGCAATTCTGCAGGGGGAGCAGAAAATTAATTCCTTTTTCGAGTCTTCTATCGGGTTTAAGTCGTCCGTTCATCGCGTGAAAGACATTAGATTCGTTCATTTCTCGAGTCTTCGGATTTGATTCATCTCTCTTTACATGCTGCCACGTGATGAACGAACGACTCAAAAACCAGAAGACTCGAGAGGTGAACGAATCATGGCTCCTTTCGGCTCCGACTGTGTGCATTGTTTAAGCTTAACTTATATGGGTCTGTGTGACGTGAACGAACCACTCAAATTTGAAGACCTGTCAAAAGAGGTGAGCTGATAATCATAGACAAAACACCAGGTAAACAATAAATGATGATTTTCTCTTTCTTATAGCATTCTAGTTATGACTTGTTTGCAGTGTGATCAACGTCTGGGCTAGTTGTAGATGAGAATGGAAGCAACTTGTAACATTTTAATGATATTTTGGCAAATTGAACGAAAAGAACGAAATGACTCTAAAAAAAAAAAGATTCGTTCATCTTAATGAACAAGACTCAAAGGTCCGAGTCAGTAAAATGACCTGAACTTCCCATCACTACTGTGATTGCCGCTTCCGCTTATCAGTGTCACTCATCTGTGAAGAGTGCAGCGCGCAAGAGCCAATTGCAGCCCTTTTTGTTGGCGTGTGACCAATCAAAGGGGTGTAAGAGAACTTGGTAGACAAGGATCAGAAAGCAAGCGGGATATTTAGATTTGTTGATATTATTTGCTATAAATGCTCGTGTTGTTTAAAGGTACAGTTTACAGTATATATATGACTGTTTGTATTAAATGACAAAATTCTGTTACAAATGGTATATAAATATATTTATACATTTTAATACAAGAATTGCTGTGAAGAAAATATAAAAATGTGTATGAAAAGCATCATCAATGCACCGAGATATCGAATTGAACCGAATCAATAGTATGATAATCGTAACCGAACCGTGAGACTAGTGTAGATTCACACCTCTAGTATTTAATAAATACAGTGTAGCCCCAAAATACTAATTGTCACGTACTAAAGCTGTTCTATTATTTTACAATGATTAAAGTTGGCTGCCCATTTGTTTTTGTTTTAATGACCAACACAAATGATAAAATGTAAAAGCTTTTAAAAAAATTAACAAAATATACTTTAAGAGTTATCAATCGTTATATTATATCAGTATATTATAAACATTATTTTAGGTCTTCTCATTTTTCTGTTATTCTTAGCAATTGATTATAGCTGGAATTAAAACTTGATGTGTTTTTATTATTGTTTTTTTTGGGGATATAAACCTCAAATTTGCAGCACAGTTTGTTAACATTAAAGGCTTCCAATTTTTGGCAGTTTTAAGGGATGTTTACATATAGTGTCTAAAAGTCAGTGGAAAGCGAGAGGCGAGTCACTCATTGTGCTTCGTGCTTTAGCTCCCGAAAGGCTTGAAAAAACTCCACATTAAATATATCTGCTTCAGTCACTGACTGCTGTTTATCTGACGTAACACAGCAGGAGAAATAGACATGCATTTGGGAAGGGTGGGGAGCACCAACTCATATGTATTTAAAGACACAGGAACAAAAACAGCTCCAATGTAATCTTACTCCAAAATTCACATATTCAGCAGAGTATAATAAATGATCTGATAGGCATTTTGAGCTGAAACTTTACAGACACATTCTGGAGACACCAAATACTTATCTTACTTGTAAAATGGGTTAAATTGGAGCCCTAGTTCAAATCAAATATTCTTCATAGCTGCTTTGAAAAATTATAGGTGTAATGTTTGAATATTTTCTGTCTTAACACATTGATCTTTGCTCAGTTAGAATTGACTTCAAGTTTGCTCGAGATTGTGAGAACTTCACAGGAAACCACACTCTACCCACTGATATAACTTTTGTCTAAGAGATATACTTTCAGGGTTTTTTTTTTTTTTTTTTTTTTTGCATGTATTGGCATTGCATATTTATTTCCAAGAACTGGAACAATTGTACCCTCCTCTCACCCATAATGTTGTAAAATATTATTGCTTCTTGCAAAATGGGGAATGTGGTCGAAACAGTTTTTTTTTGCAGTATTGGCTTGTAGTCAGCAACAAGTTATGACAGGAAGGAAACTCTGTTCTGCCTATGTGTGTCATTGTAGAAATAAGGACCCCCTCCTAATATATATTGTGCACATTTCCAACTCCCTTTACGTGTCTTGAAAACATTCACAAGTTCAGTGAATTACTTTAAAAGTTTTTGCACACATATAGATATATTTTACACTAAGTTATGATAATACAAGTACCAACCGTTAAGAGCATCTCAGCACAAAATAAACTGTGATTGGTCACTTTACAAGCCAATCAAACTATGTATACTCGACTAAAGCCCAGTTTTAAGATGTGATTTCATCAATCTGATCATATAAATGGTTTCCAACATGCTTTGAGGGTGTTTACCTTTGCACGTATTTAGAGGTAGGGGAAAATGTATTGGACCAGATGTGGTTGAATTCGATTGAACACCCACATAAAACCACCTTCTCTCTGCTTTCTGATCTAACATATTCAATGCATTGTGTCAAAACGAAACTGTAGTTGGAGTCTGAAAGCTTTTCATTTGCTATTTTTTTTTCCGCTCATTTATGGACTCTGGAGACTTCTCAACACTTGTAAACACAACTATATGAACAGTTACAATATTTTAGGTGTTACTATATTAAAATGTCTGTCTTTTTTTAGGAATGTAAGTGCATGTAAAGTGGATTTGCTTCGGCAGTGCACGAAACAGCGTCTTCTTGAAATGTTGACAACATGAGCCAAACTCTTCCAGGTCTCATGTGCAACTATAATGTTTGTAGGTGAAAATAAACATTGATGGCCAGCCGATGAAAACTATAAACTGTCATTTTTTTAGATTAGTTTTCATCAAAATTAAGTTAAAATAATCTTTCTTTTGTCTTAAATGCCTTTTTTAAATGCAGAAACACTAGAGTTTGAATAAACACCTAGTAAATTCTTCAATATATATCCATGATTGCAAACTAAAATTGTCTGGTTGACTAGGCACCAAAATAGCCTAGTGGTCAGTGCACTCACACATATAGGCTGCGTCCAAAATCGCATACTTCTATAGTATGTTAAAAACAGTGTGCGAGCCGAGTAGTATTTGAAATTCATAGCATTCGAAAAACAGTATGCAAGTACACTGGTGACTACTACTTGCGGTGAGATTCTGATGTGTGCATTCAATGGATGCTATGCTATCTCATGATGCCAGGTGAGAGAATTCATGAATGGGCGTCAAGCAAGGCAACTGATGTGGGTAGGTCATGTGATCATGAAAAATGGCAGATGTAGTACGTCCGAATTCCATTCGTACTAGTCATATTTATACCGTATAGAACGTTCTTTTCTAAGGGTCATGTAGTAAATTCAATTTTAAATGTAGTATATATTAGGGCTGGGCGATAATGCAAAAAAAAAATAATGATCACGATATCGTGTTTCATATCATTCGATATAGATAATTATTGAATATTATTTTAACAATACATTCAGGAATATTAGGATTTTTTTAATTTAACCACTTTATTTTAATTCACCAACATTACTAAGGCAAATAGTTTTAATAGTAATAAACAAAAATATTTAAACAAAATATCTAAGCTCTTTAATATAAAAAATGTGTGCAATGCTTAATACTGAACAATCAAAGCAAACTTTAAAGTGTGAATAATAATGATACAGTAAATTTTAAACTCTGTAAACAAAACTAATTATGATAATCAAATCTGAGCTTTCGAGTAAAAGAACCAATCATCATTATTCAAATACATGCTGCAACATTACAAATTGTGAAGTTAAATGATTGTATTACCCTCATGCTAAAAATCTTTCAGGAGAAATAGTGGCTGGGATGCACAAGAAAAGAAACCAAATAACCAATAATCCATACATGCTGTTTTTATTTACAATCTCCTCACTGCTACTACAAGGCACTCATCTTCGCATGTGTTGTTGCTTTGACCTAAAGTGATAAGCGCGAGCGCGTGGATTCCTTGAACATTTACATGGACTTTGCACTCGCGCTCCCCTGGCATCTCATATCTAGGTGACCATCAACCATTTTCTCAGAGGATGACAAATGGACAAAACATTGCTGCAGCTCTGATACAAGTTTATAGAGCAAAGTAAAGAGCTCTGCAGTGTTTGGGTGCTCTGTGTTTGTCTCAGGTAAGTAGTCTGCCGTTATTACTGATATGTGTATATTCTATACAAAGTGTGAAGCAGATTGATTTGTTCTACTTGCATGAATCGTGGTGCACCCGCGGAATCAACTAGGTGCGGCTGGAAAATGCCTGTGGTTCATGTGTGCACCGCTTGCACAACATGTGTCCAAAGTCGCGCGTCTCCTTTGGAAATGACAAACTTACACACTAAGCTTATTGCCATTGCTTCCAAGGTGCGCTCAGCAGCCAAATTTTAATAAAAGTATAACCTTCATAGCGAAACTTCATATCGAATATTTATTTTTATTGACAATGGTGTTCGGTGAATAAATATTAATATCGATTTTATCGCCCAGCCCTATAGTACATATTCGAGTAGTAAGCATTTTGTTCGTCTATAAATCTGTCTGATGTCAATATTTACAGTTAAAGTTAGAGTTATTATTATTATTTTATTTTTTTAAATTTTTAAATTTTATTTATTTATTTATTTATTTATTTTTTAGGGGTTTTCACCTTTATTGTGATAGGACAGTGGAGATTTTACAGATGGGAAAGTGTGGGGAGCAGAGTTAGGGAAAGGGTCGGTAAAGGACCTCGAGCCGGGAATCGAACTCGGGTCGCCGCAAACACCTAGGTGCCATGTGTTGACGCACTAACCACAAGGCTATTGGCGCCGACATTATTATTATTATTTTTTTTTATATTATTCTTTTTACAATATTTCTCAAATGATATTTTTTCTTCTGGAGAAAGTATTATTTGTTTTATTTCAGCTAGAATAATAGCAGCTTTTTATTTTAAAAATTTTTAAGGCTCAATCTTATTAGCCCCCTTTAAGCTATGTTTTTTTTTTTTTAGATTTTCTACAGAACAAACCATTGCTATACACTATAACCTTGCCTAATTACCCTAACCTGCCTAGTTAACCTAATTAACCTAGTTACACATTTAAATGTCACTTTAAGCTGAATACTAGTATCTTGTAAAATATTTAGTTATTAGAAATTAGTTTAAACTATTATGTTTAGAAATGTGATGAAAAAAATCTTCTTTCCATTAAACAGAAATTATACAGGGGGCTACATCAACTGTATATGTATACACTGACCAATCATAAATAAAGGTAAAACACTCACCAAAAAAAAAGTACAATTTACCTTGTTATTAAAATAATGTAGATTTTTTCAAAATATATTTGTAGCAAAGTGAATGGGTTCAAAAGGGACTTCATTAAGGTAACCAATGAAAACATGGCAGACACATCCTTAGTAACGCAAGCCAGATGTTGTGGGTGTCAGATAGTTCCCTTCCCCCTGCCGCTGTAATGTAAACAGTGCTGCCACGCCCGTCAAACTCTCCAGAGCTCCTGGAATTCTTCAGTCTGCCGATGCATGTGGTCCTGATCAGTGCGTTTCTGCTGCAGCTCACGCCCGTTCTCAGAAATAAATGGGCTTTTTTAAAGAAGGTTAAATGCAGCTGGCGGATATATAGCCTTGTTGGCTGTGTGGCTGCGATGTTGCAATATTTGGAAAAGTTTCTTTTGAGGAGTTTATACTGTGACTAAGTTATCATCAACTCTGCATGGAGGAAAGTGAAACCTGTGAGTAGACATGTGTTGCGTTTGATTTTGAGCAGTTTAATTTGTATTTGCCTAGCTAGATGCTGTAACTGAATCTTGCTATCATAAATATGTAATATCTTGTCAAAACACATCTGGCTGAGTGTGAATATTTTGAAATGCTTGAAATTAGTTTTGTAGATGAATATAAATCTGAATGAATGGGAACTTTTTCAGTATTGTGTGTGTGTGTGTGTGTGTGTGTGTGTGTGTGTGTGTGTTTCCTGTGAAGTTTGTTGATTGCTGAGTATTTGTTTAATATAGCTAATCGAACACACACATGAATGTAAATCTGCGTAAATGGGAACTTTTTCAGAATATGTGTGTGTGTGTGTGTTTCTTGTGAAGTTTGTTGATTGCTGGGTATTTGTTTAATATAGCTGATCGAACACACACATGAATGTAAATCTGCGTAAATGGGAACTTTTTCACTATATGTGTGTGTGTTTCCTGTGAAGTTTGTTGATTGCTGAGTATTTGTTTAATATAGCTGATCGAACACACACATGAATGTAAATTTGCGTAAATGGGAACTTTTTCAGTATATGTGTGTGTGTTTCCTGTGAAGTTTGTTGATTGCTGGATAGTTGTTTTATATAGTTGATCAAAGGCTCATAACACGCATATATGCCTGTGTGTGTGATATACCATGTGATATACCAACCATATTAAATATATAGTTATATATTATAGTAATATATAAAATACAGTTATAAATATATAAATATAATTGTAAAGTTGATTCAGCTTTAGTTGTGGAGGAGAGCAGCTGCTAATCAAAAATAAGAGAGAAACCATTAAATATTAATAACTGATTACCCTGTGCAGACAATATTTCTAGTGAGCTTTTGTTTTCAATGCACTTTTTGGCATGGTAAGAAAAAGAAACATATTCTGTCTTAAACTGTCAGTTTCCAGTTTAGTTTTTATTAGTTACACGGCTTAACCGAGTTTAGCATTTAGTTCCACTTGCCAAATAGAATGTTTCTTGTATTTTGATGGTTTAATTAAAATAGCAGGGTTTTGTCTGTCTTGTCTTTTCTGTTAATAATAATTCAATTAACAGTTGCTTTAAAAAAACTGTTTGCATCAATCTACAAAACTAAACTAGATGCTATAGAAAAAAATAAGACCATTTAAAAATCCTCTTTCTCTGGATGCAATTAATTTGCATGTATATGAGTGCATTGTTAACATTAGCTTCATTTTTAAATGTCTGGTTCAAATACTGCCACCTAGAGCATTTTTGGTTTGTTGTTAGGAAAATGAGATTGAAAATCAGTGTTATTCCACCATTTATTGCTTTCTTAACGTTATTGTGTTCTCTACAAGTTATTGTAAGCATTTTACTTGAACCAGTTGTCATTTTAGGCTATAAATAGCCGGGTTTCCATCCTAACATGAATCAAATATTTTCAAAGTTTGCAAAAAAGAGAAAAATCCCCAATGTAATTTTTATAAAATAGCTTTTTTTTGGATTTAGCAGCACGAAAGAAAGACCAAGCATAATCAGAAGTACGCTACACTATGCTTCTGTTTATTTAAAACCCTTTTTTTCCAATAATGTTGTCAGTTGTCATGACAAATTAACAAAATAACTACAGTATTTTAAATTCAGTATCAATAAATTGTATATAAAATCTTACATATAGATATATAAAACCTTTAAAACCTTTACATTGATACATTTTTCATAGTTATTTCATGACAATCAGGGTGCATCTGACAATGCTTTCCATACACACTTTTTTTTTCCAAACACATTTTACTTCACAGCACAAGAATCTATTAAAATGTATAAATACATTTATATTTATATATTATTTGCAATACAAATTTGTCCTTTAATACAAGCAGTCAGATAAATGTACTGTACCTTTACCTGCTCAAAGAAAAATTTTTTACCTGCTCAAAGAAAACACTCTTTTAAAGGTACGATACATTTATCTGACTGCTTGTATTAAAGAACAAATTGTTACTCACCTCCCTCACCTTAGTAATACTTGAAATAAATGCAGTTTTTGTTGTTAGTGCTCTCTAAAAGTTATTGTGAACTTTTTACTCGAACCAGTTGTCATTTTAAGCTATAAACAGCCTGGTTTCCATCCTAACATGAATCAAAAAAAGAAAAAAAAATCTAATGTAAATTAGGTGCTTTTTTTATCAAATTGTTTGAACAGCATTTGTTATCATACACTCTCAGAAATAAAGGTACAGGCGCTGTCACTGGGTCAGGAACTTTTCAGAAGGTACATATTTGTACCCAGAGGGTCCATAATGGTACCTCAAAGGTACTTTTTAGGTATATTTGGGCACTAAAATGCACCTTTTAGGTACCACTATGGACTTTTTTGTACAAATATGTATCTTTTGAAAAGGTACCGCCCCAATGACAGCTCATGTACTTTTATTTCTGAGAGTGTATACATGTCAAAATCCATCTGTCTGACTTTATGAATTGCATATTTTGAAATGCTTGAAATGAGCTTGAATGAAAATCTGAATGAATGGAAACTTTTTTTTTTTTGCATGTGTGCATATGTGTGAGATTGAACATCAGGGTTATTCCACCAAGTATTTGCTTTCTTAACTCTTCTGAAGATAAAACACCATTATTGTGTTCTCTACAAGTTATTGTAAACATTTTACTTGAACCAGTTGTCATTTTAGGCTATAAATAACAGGGTTTCCATCCTAACATGAATCAAATATTTTCAAAGTTTGCTAAAAAAAATAAATAAATAAAAATCCCACATGTAAATTAGGTGCTTTTTCATCAGATTGTTAGAGCAGCTGACTGTAGTATTAGTAACCTAGTAACCAACAGTAAACAAAAGCAAATGTAATGGAAACAGATGATTAGTCAGATCAGTGTTCACTATAGTCAGAGTTATATATGTCACATATATGTTTATTCAGCAAATGTGTTTCCATCTCCCATTATTTGCAATAATCTTTTTTCCAAAACCACCTCAAGTGAGCACACAACTTTTTTTTTTTGTGAATTAAGGGATTTATTAAATTTAGAGTCGAATGTTGACAAAATGCACATTAATATGGTTTGATGGAAACCCAACATAATTATGTCTTAACAGAGGGGTCTCTAGGGATCTCAAAGGGGTCTGTGTTGTGACCTAGTAACAGGTTGTGAAAGAGTTGCAAAAAATGCTAAAGTACTATATATGCAAACCCCATTTAATGAGGGTTTCCCCTTCAACAGCCAAAATCAATAAACAGTACTGTGCAAAAGTTCTAAACACAATACCTATAGGCTTACTTTGTCTAAAACCTTTGCACAATACATAATCAATCAATCTCTTTATTAAAAATAATCCTAAAATATAGGAAATATGTACAAAAAAACAAAACAAAAACAACAACAGCACAATATTTCCTCCATGGAAGCAAAAGTCTGTTTAATGTGACTTCCGTTTGCACCAAGCACAGCTTGAACAGTTTTGTTCTAAATGTCCTGATATTTATTGAAAAATAATGTGCTGTGTAATGTCAGGCACTTTCCAGAGCTCTTCCTAGAGTGTCATATCTTTGTTTTTCTGTCCAGATGATCGCATGCATGCTCTATAATATTCAGGTCTGGACCCTGTGGAGGCCACGTTATCACTGTCTGTGTTCAATCAGCTGTTTTCTTTCTCCAAATAGGATTTTCCTGCAATTACCGGATCATTATCATGCTAAAACTGAAAACTATTACCACTGAAGTCCTTTCCAGAAGGAATGCCATAATGGATTAAAATGAATCTGTACTTTTCAACATTCACAATTCCATCAATTCAAACAATATTGCTAACAACACTGGTGGAAATGCAGCTCAAGCCAAGACAAAAAGCCTCTCTTCAACATTGTCTTTCACATGCCTTAAATTAGGGTGTCCACGAGGTCTTAACAAGTATTAAAAGTTGATAAATCAATGTAGAGAGATTTAATGCCCTTAAAAAGTATGAAAAAGTCTTAAATGCTATTTTGCAAGGTATTAAATTTTATATCATGTTTAATTATGCATTGTAAGGTTGTATAAGTTTGCCTGAATTAAATCTGCGAACATCAGGATGTTGTGTAGTTTATGAAATCAATGAAAATCCTGCTAGATTTGACATCTTGCTGCTTTGTTTACTGCAGTAAGACAATACCATTATTTCTGCAGTTCTATAGACACCAACCTGCTGAATTAGCTAGATTTCATAGATTGGTATTCAGTATATGAATAATATTTTAGTTTTGGATTAATTTAATAAATTAATATTAAGAAAATATATAGTAAGTAAAAATCTCACCAGTGTTTCCGTTTGTAAAGTGGTTATAAGGTCTTAAAATGTATGGAAAGAGTCTTAAAAAAGGTCTTAAAAGGTATTGAATTTCACTCTCTGATTCCTGTATATACGCTGCAAACAATTAAACCAAAATCCCTAACCTAACTCATATCCTAACAAACCATACATCAACTGAAAGATCATTTATTAACCCTGTATAAATCTCGATTTTAAAAAGAATGGCAAAAAAATGACACTTATGACTGGTTTTGTGGTAAATGCTCACATATATCCATTATACCATCAGTAAAACAGCAGATTTAAAGTTGGTCTATAACTTTTGCACAGTACTATATGTGCACAATGGACAAGGAAATCAAATTCGTGTATATATTGTGTATATAAATTCATATTCATATTCATCAAAATCATATTCGTGTATATAAATTCATTTAATAACTATAAATAGTTATTAAAACTATTATGTTTGGAAATGTGTTGAAAAATCTCTCCAGAAATTGGGGTAAAACAAACAAACAGGGGGGCTAATAATTCTGACTTTAACTGTATATGTCCTTTCTATTACAGGTCAGACGTCTCTGATGAGGTTGTAGGTGTGATCTGGAATTCGTAAGCCAGTCCTCATGATCAGACAAGTACCTTGCGTTTTCTAGCAGTGTGCAGGATTCTCCTTCAACCTCAAGGGCTGATATGAATAAAGTAGCGTCGTGGTCAGAGGACGAGGTCTCGCTCTGGCTGACCGATCAGGGTTTGCAGGAGTACACGGAAGCACTGCGAAAATATGACGGTTTGGCTTTATTAAACCTTACAACAGAAGACTTCAAGAAGACTCCTCTCTCTAGAGTCACTTCAGATGGCGGTCGTCTACTATTGGAAAAGATCGAGACTCTTAAGATCGAGCATCACATGAATGGACACACCAATGGGCACATGGTTTTGAATCACAATGGCAATGTCGGAAGTAGTGCCAAGGCTCAGCGAAACGGAATGGCGAATGGCTTCCACAAGGAACTGGTGCAGATTCCCATGCCGGAGCCAGTTTCTCCTCAGTTTTCTCCTGAATGGGGAAAGACCGCCGTGGCTCTGGTTTACGCCTTATGCTGCTTCGTCTTCACCACCGTCGTTATTTCTGTGGTTCACGAACGCGTGCCTCCTAAGGAAGAGACTCCGCCGCTCCCCGACAAGTTCTTTGACTTTTTTGGCCGAGTGGAGTGGGCTTTCACTGTGTGCGAGATCAACGGGATGGTCCTGATCGTCTTGTGGATTATACAGTGGAGTCTCTTAAAACACAAGTGAGTTTTTAGAAGTGGCATGGATTGTAGATGTGTAGGCTTTTGGATTTTAGTGGATGTTTTTAATGGGAAATCGATTTTAAAGATCACTGAAGGATTAGTGAATATTAACTCACTCTCGAGTAGTTAATAATGACTTAATGAGTTTCTTTCTTCTGTTGAACACACAAGAAGATATTTCGAAGAATGCTGGAAAATGTTTGTCTTCTTTCTAGTCTTAATATTTAAAACTTTTTAAATCAAGAAGCATTTTCTAGAGAAGTAAGAAATATTGTCTTGTTTTCAGAAAGATCTCAGAATTAAATGAGTTTTTTCTTAAAACGAGCAAAATAATCCGCTGACAGGGTTAGCAGAATAATATTATTTCAAAGCGAAAACAATATTTTTTGCTCACCCCATTGGCCGATTTGTTTGCTTGTTTTAAGGAAAATCTCACTTAATTTTGACATATTTCTGACAACATGAAAATATATTTTACTTTCTAGAAAATGCTTCTTGACTTAAAAAGATTTAGATATTTGGATTAGAAAGAAGACAATTTCCAGCATTCTTCGAAATATCTTCTTTTGTGCTCATGAGAAGAAACAATTGAGCTTGAGAGAACTACTTGAGAGTGAGTTAATATTCACTACTGAAGGATTAGTGAATATTAACTCACTCTCAAGTAGTTCTCTCAAGCTCAATTGTTTTTTTAAATGAGCAGAAAAGAAGATATTTCGAAGAATGCTGGAAAATGTTTGTCTTTGACTTTATTTTTATTCAAGAATTTTTAGATATTTGTTTTGTGTGTATCATGGTTCTGTGTCATGGTTTTCAGTTTGATTTAGATATTTTTTATAGAAAAATCCCCAATTGGAACTCTTTCATTTATAAATACCAAAAGTCAGCATAAAATACATAGTCCTATAATCTACCGTTTAAAGTATTTAAAGAAGAGAGAGAGAGAGAGAGAGAGAGAGAGAGAGAGCTGCAGATGGCAGGTATTTATTCTATTCTATTATCACATATTCCAGTCAGATACCAAAACACTCCCAACGCTTGCTTCCTCGTCAGATGATAAAAAAAAAAACATGTGAAACATTCGGTACACTCACGTACCAAACTATAACTATATAAGAGAACCATACAGTTCAGATTTTTTTTCATGATCTGTCCCATCCCTAATATTTGGATTTGAAACATGACAAAAACAGACAAACTCTCTATTTAAGAAAATCATTTTTGTAGTGTGACATCTGTAGTAGGAGAAAAATACTATGGGAGTAAAAGGTACTGGTTTCCAACATCTTTAAATTAAAAACTAAAACTCATTTTCAAAGGAATCTCAACGTGTTTTATAGCAAGTTGAGAGTCATTTAAAAATGGGGAGAATTTTAATTTTTGAGTGAACTATGGCTTTAAATTATTATCACCAAAAAAGGTCATGCAAAAACAGAAGCATTAATGTGATGAAAATATTATTATAATTGTTGTAATGCACTACAAATCTTTTTACTCTTTAGAGGAGTTTTATGAAAAATAAATAATCTAAAATATTGTCATGCACTAATTTTCAAAAATTTTCAGATTAAATGACATTTTTTTTCACAAATACAAGTTTGCATTACTTTGTTGCAAAAATTATGATTGCCTGCTTATGAAAATACATATTAATTAAAATATTGTTTTCATTTTTGTTCATTGAAATGCTGATACTTTTATTTATACAGTTGAAGTCAGAATTATTAGTAATTATTATTATTAATTTTTTTTCCCTTTTTTGAATATTTCCCAAATGATGTTTAACAGAGCAAGCACATTTTAACAGTATGTCTGATAATATTTTTTCTTCTGGAGAAAGTCTTATTTGTTTTATTTCGGCTAGAATAAAAGCAGTTTTTAATTTTTTAAAACCCATTTTAAGGTCAAAATTATTAGCAAATATTATTTACTGTCATCATGGAAAAGATAAAATAAATCAGTTATTATAGATGAGTTATTAAAACTATTATGCTTAGAAATGTGTTGAAAAAAATCTTGTCTCCGTTAAACAGAAATTGGGGGCTCATAATTCAGGTGGTCTAATAATTCTGACTTCAACTGTATGTATAAACTATTATTCAAAACATAAAATATATCCAGACACTTGGACACACATTTGGCAGTGTGCTGGCAGTGTATCAATCTGTAATAGAACTAAAGAACAACAGTTCAAACTTTTACATCGTCTCCAAATTACCCCATCACGTAGACATAAGTTTAATTCAAATTATTCTCCATTCTGTTTAAAGTGCAAAGTTGAAGAAGGTGATTTTATACATTGTATTTGGAACTGTATATATATCAAAGGCTATCGGGTGCAGATTTGTAGGAGATTAAGTCTTATATTTAATACAAGATGTAACTTCGATTCTCTTAATTTTTTTGTTAGGTCTTACTGATAATAATTTGAAAAGTGCAAGAAACAGGAAGTTGTTTAACTTTCTTACCTATGCTGCCCGTAAGTGTATTTTTCTTAAATGGATATCTGATAAACCACCAACAGTATCAAAATGGCATAAGGTAATATTTGATCTGATGTCATTGGAATTTTTTACCCACTGGTCAAAGGGAAAAAGTGATACTTTTTATCAGATCTGGACTCCTTTCCTTGAATATGTAGGTCCCAGGATTTCAGGTACATTTTTGCAAAACCTTAGATCACCCTGAACCTTGGTTAATTTATGTATTCTTCTATTATCATTATTACTTTGTATTTTTCTCTCTTTTTTTATGTTTATTATGTGCTGTGATGTTGAGAAATTTGTTGGTTGTAAACTGTGGTCATTGTTCTGTTCTGTTTTGTTTTGTTAAAATAAAAGCAAAAAAAAAAAAACATAAAATATTAGCTTAAACGATAATTGCTATAATGCACAGCATTGTTATTTTCACTCAAATGCAGATTAGTATTTATTGCTCCATAAAAACATTTTAGTAACATTTATTTTAGTAACCACATTGTGCATGTTTATGCACGTTCTCCATCCAAAATTATCATAACCATAACATTTGATTTCATTTCTACTAAATCTCTTATCATTTATTAGCAAAACACAATAGTTTACCTCAGGGGTGTCCAAACTCGGTCCTGGAGGGCCGGTGTCCTGCAGATTTTATCTCCAACTTGCCTCAACACACCTGCACGGATGTTTCTAGAAAGCCTAGTAAGTGCTTGATTAGCTAGCCCAGGTGTGTCTGATTGGGGTTGGAACTAAACTTTGCAGGACACCGGCCCTCCAGGACCGAGCTTGGACATGCCTGGTTTACCTGATATTTATTTAAATAATTAGCAATTTTACCTTTGTTCAATTGTCATTACTGTGATTGTGAGATTTTTCCTAGTATCATGTTGTGTGACGTGAAATGTATCATCCTTCCACAGATCAATAGTTGCTCGACGCTTCTGTTTCATAGTCGGGACGCTCTACCTTTACAGGTGCATCACTATGTACATCACTACTCTTCCCGTGCCTGGCATGCACTTCAAATGCTCTCCCAAGGTAAATAATAATAATTTTCCTAACAATTAAACTTCCTTCTCACATTATTAGTATACTTTTGAACCCTTTTAAACCCTGTGTCGTCCATTACAATGGACATCACATGCCATGTCACATCATAAATATTTGGCATTTTACTAAATTTAAAGCCTGCAGTTTATGATATTGAACATTTGTCACTCAATCAAACAGCAGTAAAGCTCTGCCTTTTTTTTAGTGGATGTTTTTAATGGGAAATCTCAACAACACCAAAAAAAAATTAAACTGGGCACATTTAAAATCAGTTTCTTTCATTAAACTCAAAAGAAGATATTTCAAAGAATGCTGGAAAAGTTTTTAGTCTTATTTCTAGTCCAAATATCTAAAAATTCCTCAATCAAGAAGCATTTTCTATGCAAGTAAAAAATATTGCCTGTTGTTATACACAGAAGCATACCTGCCAACACTCCTGTTTTTCCTTGGAGTCTCCTGTATTTCAGACCCATCTCCTGCCATCCCGAAATCTTCTGTAATTTCACCTCGTCCCCGTCCTGAGCTTTTTGGTACAGTCTGTAACAGTCTGTCACCAACTTTTGGTGCATTTCCACTGAGTGGTATGGTGTGGTACGGGTCAGTATGGGTCACCTTTATCAGGCTTGCGTTTCCACTTTAAAAAGGGTATCAGTGGTACCATTGGTGTGGTGTACAACAGAAAGTTCAGTCGACATCATTCTCGTTCAAGGAAATGTCAAAGTAAAGCTGTACGGGTCATTCCGAGTTCATAATAGTCCAAAAGGTGATGATAATTATTAAACATGGCAGTTTGTTCATGGTTGCTCATAGTTGCTGAAAGAATCATTTGCTCCTTTGTTTTTCCGGCTTCTCCTTTGTTTTTCCGTGTGTCACTCTCGTGTTTGTCCATTTCTGAATGGATTGGCCATCAGAAGCACTTCAATAATCACGTGCACATTATTATCATCAGCTCAAGAAGTTCGTTATTTCAAATACAGATGCACAGCGAGGGCAATCGAGAAAGTGAAACCGCTCGTGCTTTAGACGACCTTGTAAACAACTACAGGGCACAGGGTAGTTCTGCTCTTCTTCTTGGCTTTGTGGCTGTTCATCAAGACGTCAACAAGGTTTGTTTAAGCTCGGGCCAACCATGGCTCCTTATTATATGTATATATTATTACGGTGTAATGTCTCAGCTGTGTATTTAAAAATTGCGCTTCCTTTGTTTTCATTCTGCTGCTTGTCCACGACCTAGTGACGTATCTCTGTAAACCAATAGCCTTCAGCTGTGCCTCTTGCTCCGCCTTTTGGTACCCTTTTGTTGTGCTAGGTACCCTTTCCGAAAGGGTCACATACACACTCAAGGGACATCAGAGACTTATTTTACATCGGGTAAAAGTAAAAATAGCTCTCCTTTAAGAAGAGAGAGAATGTACTTAAATCTTGGAATATAATTGACGTCTGAAGAGGTTAACTTTGTGATTTGATAATCATATATTACATTGTTATGTTACATTTTTTTTATAATATTATATTAAAATCTTTAATTATGTTTTAATAAAAGCAGTTAAAAATAAATATATTTTTATAATAATAGTAATAATAATAACACAATATTTTATGGTAATATAATATGTTTTAAAAAGGTTAAAAGATTCAGTTAAGGGCTAATATTTTTGACCAACATTTTTATTTATGAAAATTATTGTTATATTATATTATATTATATTATATTATATTATATTATATTATATTATATTATATTATATTATATTATATTATATTATAATATTTAATTATTCAGTTAAAAATAAATATACTTTTATAATAATAATGATAATATTAATAATAATAATATATTTTTATGGTAATATAATATATTTTAAAAAGATTCCATCTGTCCCCGGGGCTCGAACCAGTGACCTTCTTGCTGTGAGGAGATCGTTCTACCCACTGCACCATCGTGACGCCCAAAATGACTATTATATTCTATTATATTATATTATATTCTATTCTATTCTATTCTATTCTATTCTATTCTATTATATTATATTATATTATATTATATTATATTATATTATATTATATTATATTATATTATATTATTCATTCATTAATTTTTTTTTCAGCTTAGTCTCTTTATTAATCCGGGGTCGCCACAGCGGAATGAATCTCCAACTTATCCAGCACATGTTTTTCGCAGCGGATGCCCTTCCAGCCCCAACCTATCTCTGGGAACCATCCATACACACTCACCCAGACTCATACACTATGCACAATTTAGCCTACCCAATTCACCCAATTCCTGTACCTTCCCAATTCACCACATGTCTTTGGACTGTAGGGGAAACTGGAGCACCCAGAAGAAACCCACGCGAACACAGGGAGAACATGCAATTATATTATATTATATTATATTATATTATATTATATTATATTATATTATATTATATTATATTATATTATATTATATTATATTATATTATATTATATTATATTATATTATATTATATTATATTATGCTGTGGATGAATTGTCAGTTTATTGTACTCATGAACAATTTCATGTAATTTCCCTAGGTAATTTTGTATGTGAATCTATATTTGGGCTTTATTGTTAGCAATTATATTTAGTTGTAGGATTTGTCATTGCATTTGCCTCTGTGTAACAGGATAGGAGAGGCGAGCGTCTCCATTTTAAACAGTTGATGTAAAGAATTTGCGACGGCTCTATAAATGTCCTGAGAGCAGAGGTCAGAAAGGGACATATTTCACATTGAACGGAGAAGCGGCTCATGGAAAAAGTGAAGTGCACTTTTATTTCCGTCTGTTCTTCCTTCCATAAGCTCCAGCAACCCATTTATATTGAGAAACACAAGCAGGGAAAGAGTGTCGGAAAA
>NC_079446.1:6997593-7067593 GCF_903798145.1 Danio aesculapii
CTTGTTTTTTTTTAAGGCTCATATTGCAAGTAACCTAGAGTTAAACAGTTGTGTTTTACCATTTTTTTAATACAGTCATCTGATCTCTGGTTCTAGCGGAAGCACTGTTAGCTTAGCTTAGCATAAATCAGTGAATCAGATTAGACCATTAGCATCTCGCAAAAAAAGAGCTTTGATAACATCTCTATTTAAAGAATGAACCTTCTGTAATTACATCACATACTCAGACTAATGCTGATGATACACAGGGCAACTTTTTGCGCCATGTTGCCAGGCAGTTTTGCAAAGCGATATTACTTGGCTACTTTTCTATTATGAATGGGAAAGAATATTGTATGTGTAATCCATTTCCTTAATTGGTTACCCCTTGTCTCACCTGGTGGCCCATTTGTGGCATCATTTCCCAAAGTTGCTCAGCAACACTGATCAAAAAGTTGCCCTGTGTATCATTAGCATAACAGAAAAAGACAAGTTTGTGTTTTCTAGGCTAATATGGCTAGGAACTGTACTCTCATTCTGCTTTAATCAAGGAACATCAGTCTTAATACACGATGTAGCTAAAGAACAGTCAAGCTTTAAATAGGATAATTATAAAAACTCCTTGAATTTGAGCTAGATGCTAATGGTATAATTCCAATTTAATAATGTATGCTAAGCTAAGCTAATAGTGTTCCTGCCAGACCCAGAGATCGGCTGAAGTTGAAGAAAAAATTGTATGTTTCCACCAGACATTATCTGAATGAAGTCAAAAATTGTAAACTTCAACTGTTTAACTCTATAGGAGAGCTGTAAAATGAGCCTATTTTCAATAAAATTTTATAATAATTAGCAAACTGGGAAAGTATGACAACTATCTGTTAATGTTTTCACTCTCTCGGTCTTGTCTCTGATCTTGATGTTTGTGTGTGTGTGTGACAGGTGAATGGAGACTGGCAGTCTCAGATGCGGCGGGTGATGAAGTTGATCGCAGGAGGAGGTTTGACCATCACCGGCTCTCATAACATGTGCGGAGACTACTTATACAGTGGCCATACAGTCATGCTGACCCTCACCTATCTCTTCATGAGGGAGTGTGAGTGAACTTTTCTGTGATTTCAGACAACACCGACCTCTAGTGGACAGTTAAAGCACATGCCATAATTATACAGTGCCACATAAAAAAAATACTTTCATATGGACATGCACTTGTATTGCGTTTAGATGACCAAAAAGTGGAATTTATGTTGAGCCAATCAGTTTTAAAGTCAAATATCCACAAAAACTTGTTTGGTTTTTAAATGATGAGTCAATTAAGCCTTATTTAAAATGCATTTTTATGGTATTGGGTGAACTTTGGATGAACTATGGGGAATTTTAGTACTGATAGGGGTCAGCAAGTTGTTATATTTCAAAAAATAATTGGTCAAAGATAGATTTAAAATAAGTCTGAATTGTCGGCGCCAATAACCTAGTGGTTAAGTGCGCCGACAAATAGCACCATGGTGCACATGGTGACCCGAGTTTGATTCCCTGCTCGGGGTCCTTTGTCGACCATTCCCCTCTCTCTGCTACCAATACTTTCCTGTCTGCAATCTCTACTGTCCTTAATTAAAGGTGAAAAACCCCTAAAAAATAATTATAAAAAAAAAACTCTGAATTTTTGCGCTTGATTACAAAAATAAAGCACAAATAACTGCTCTTATATATAGATATAAAGATAATTATATATATATATATATATATATATATATATATATATATATATATATATATATATATATATATATATATATATACAGTATATATATATATACAGTATATATAAAATATACAGTATATATAAAATATAGATAATTCTTTCCACAAAATCATCTAAATTGCTCTTTTTATCACTGTGCAAAACGTCTACACCACCAACATATTGGTGGAAATAATTCATAATTTATCAGCCAAAAGTTTATTTGTTTTCTGTGTCACTAAAAATGGACCCTTTTCACATTTCCGGGTGTCTCAGTAGCGGAAGTCGTTATAGTTGGAAAAACTTATAGGGCATTAAATGGGAAAATACAACAAATAAGTTTTTGCAATCTTATTTGCTCAAATAATATTATAAAGACTTTCAGAAAAAGGAAAAAAAAATTGTGTGAGACTGATGACGGCAGCCAGACGAGAGAATAACGTCAAATTTATTGTCCTGTCCCATAAACGCTGCATTAGAAATGCCTCGCACACGCGATAATTTGTTTTTTTGTAATTTATAGCAAATATGATATAATACATACATAAATACATATAAATGTTTATACATTTAAAAAAAAAAAAGTCTAAATATATAAGGCACACTCCCTTTAGTTTATACACAAAAACGTGTATAAACTATACACGTATCAAAATGTCAGGTGTATACAGAAAGATGTCTTCAATGTCTAGTCCGATAGATCAAAATGCATTAGGTGTAAACATGAGCCTTATGTCCCACGATATTAAAAGAGCTTGACTTTCTCTCACCTCACAGATTCTCCCAGAAGGTTCTGGTGGTTTCACTGGGGCTGCTGGTCTTTGTGTGCGGTTGGAGTGTTCTGCATCCTCCTGGCTCATGATCACTACACCATTGATGTTGTCGTTGCCTACTTCATCACCACGCGCCTCTTCTGGTGGTATCACACCATGGCCAACCAACAAGTACGTCATTCATTTTTAGCACCTCATGCATGCCACAATTTCAATTCATCCGGTTTATGCTATAATATAGCATATAATATATATATATATATATATATATATATATATATATATATATATATATATATATACACAGTTGAAGTCAGAATTATTAGCCCCCTTTGAATTATTTTCTTTTTTTTAAATACTTCTTAAATGATGTTTAACAGAGCAAGGAAATTCTCACAGTATGTCTGATAATATTTTTTCTTCTGGAGACAGTTTTATTTGTTTTATTTTGTCTAGAATAAAAGCAATTTTTCCTTTTTTTTTATGAACCATTTTAAGGTCAAAATTATTAGCCCCTTTAAGCAAATTTTTTTCCGACTATCAACAGAACAAACCATCGTTATACAATAACTTGCCTAATTACCCTAACCTTCCTTGTTAACCTTATTAACGTATAACAAAATGGACGTCGTGGCACAAGATTCAATCGTTTCCTCTCGTGTAATGTAGCATAGTTCACGACAACTGATACCATGTCTGTGATGCCTCACGACACCATCGTAGAAAGCCTAACATTTTTAATTTTCTGAAGCATAGCGGACTGTTTTTGAAGATGTTATTTTTTTGTTTACGAATATATTATATATTGCAGCCTCTTGCGATTTAACTAATCACAACGTTTCAAATTACGATTGCGATTCGATTTCGATTAATCGCACAGCCCTACAATACACTGTAAAAAAAAAAAAAATCTCTTAACAGTTTCTGTATTTTTTGATTCACAAGTGTTTTCCATTTATTTATGGTTGTGAATTGCATTATGGGATGTTGATCTCTGATCCATCAACTTTTGATGTTGAAAATTCAACTCTACAGTTTAACAAAGTTACTTTTATTGACATTTTAGTAGTTTGTATATATATATATATAATGTATAGAAAAGACAATATATCACTTTAAATGATTAAAAATATTAATAAAGTCACCTTTTAAAAATTTTTTAAGATTAAAAGTTGTTAGAAGACGGTTTGAATTGTTTACTAAAATAACCTGGATCGTAACCTCCATGTCTTTCAGGTGCTTAAAGAAACATCGCAAAGCAACTTCTTCGCCAACGTGTGGTGGTATCGGTTTTTCCAGTACCTAGAAAGCAACGTTCCAGCTGTTGTTCCACGTCACTACCAGAAACCTTTTTCATGGCGATCGCTGCATTGGAGCCACGTCAAATACACACGGATAGATTCCGATTGACTAGCTTTTTCATTGGAAAAAAACACACCCGAAGTGCCAGAGCAAGACTGACAATATTGCTGATCCCTTTAACTTTCAAATTAGCCATTCAAAACTTCTCGTTTCCTTGCGCAGGATTGAGTTTTGGATGTTAACTTACCACGTTTGTGGCGGAGAAGAATAAATTAATCAGCGATGAGCGTTTTTTGTGTTGCGTAGCTCTACACACAAAACGTTTTTCCTTTTGTTTTGTTTTTAGAATAAGTTGGTAATGTCGCCAAGTATCTTCGCCCCCGTTTACAGCCACAAAGCCATCTTATCAAGTCATTTTTTGTGAGAAGAAACAAGCAATTTATTGATCTCTTTGCTAGAAACAAGAATCAGTTTTGTCCAGACTTCGATTTTTCTAAATAACACTTGCTTTCGGACGATTTATATGGACCTAATTTTTATTTTTTGAGCTAATTCTTTACTCCGAGAGCTACGGATGACGTATATTGTTTGGATAATCGAATGCTCCACTGTGCCTTAATGATTTCAGAGTGAACACTTGCTCGCTTGTATTTATGTTCGTTCAGAGACTATTTCAGTGTTTCAGATTTTTCTGCGACTCATGTGAGATATTTTACCTCGTCGCCTGAATGTGTATTTCACGACAGCGTCCGCAAAGCTAATTCCATTGTCTGTTATCATTTCTCATTGTTTTTGAGTATATTTATTAATGTCTTTGTTGCGTTATGTTTAGTGTTTTCCTCTGGGATCTTGTTTTGCTCAGTTGTTTAAGTCGGACGACTGGTGCTTTATGGTGTTGAATTCCAGGTTTCTGTTGGACTGACAAGATGATGTGATTTATTATTTCCATGAGCAAATCAGAGGATCTGTCCTATTGACCACCCAATACAACAAGCTGCTATATTATATAAAATTAGGAGGTGTTCTGATGACTGTTTGTTGACAAACAAATAAATGATAAATATTAGCACACAGCTTTGTTTAATCACTTATTATATATATATATATTCCATATGGACAAAATAAATGTAACCTTCTCTGTGAAAACCCAGCTGATTTTGACCCTGTTTTGCCTTCAGAACTGCCTTAATCCTTCATGGCATAGATTCAACAAGGTACTGGAAATATTCCTCAGAGATTTTGCTCCATATTGACATGATAGCATCACGCAGTTGCTGCAGATTTGTCGGCTGCACATGCATGATGCGAATCTCCTGTTCCACCACATCCCAAAGGTGCTCTATTGGATTAAGAACTGGTGACTGTGGAGGCCATTTGAGTAGAGTTAACTCATTGTCATGTTCAAGAAACCAGTCTGAGATGATTTGCACTTTATGACATGGCGTGTAATTCTGCAATCAGAAGATGGGTACACTGTGGTCATAAAGAGATGGACATGGTCAGCAACAATACTCGGGTAGGTTGAGGCATTGACACGATGCTCAGTTGGTACTAATAGGCCCAAAGAAAATATCCTCCACACCATTACACCACCACCACCAGCCTAAACCGTTGACACAAGGCAGGATGGATCCCTGCTTTCATGTTGTTGATGCCAAATTCTGACTCTACTATCCGAATGTCGCAGCAGAAATCCAGACTCATCAGACCAGGCAACGTTTTTTCCAGTCTTCTATTGTCCAATTTTGGTGAGCCTATGTGAACTGTAGCCTCAGTTTCCTGTTCTTAGCTGACAGGAGTGGCACTGGGTGGGGTCTTCTGCTGCTGTAGCCCATGAGTGTATATTTGGCCGGTGAGTGTATACTTGTGCTATGCAATGTAAAGAATAGTCTGTGAAAAAAGAATCTTGATATCTTTAATATTGACTAAGTTAGGCTATGTCAAACACTGTAAAAAATGCTGGGTTCAACACAATCGATTTGTGTTGGGAGAACATGAAGAAATTAAGTTAACCTATAAGTTTTTACAAATTTAAGCAGATTGAACATAAAAGATTTAAGTTGTCCAGAATAAAAACATCGAGAATTGTGTTGTTTCAGCTTATTTCATAGAAGTATTTTGAGCAAACAGTAAATGCCATTTGTTTAGTAAATATTTGCTTTATTTTAGACTGGACAAATCATCTTTTTGAGAGATTTAAAGAAAAAGCTTATATTTACACACATCTGAACCAAAATTATCCAGACTATATCCCATTATATCAAGTTAAATCTGAGATTCTCCCATTTTCAATGATCAATGACACTTTTATGGGAAAATTCTTAAAGTTTTGTGAAACAGGAATGATTTTTATGATGTGAAGTTTCAAAAAAGTAAATAAATTAAACTGTAGCTTTGTGTAAAATCATATATTAATAGAAAATGTTAATAAATAAATAAATATTTATATATTTAATATATATTTTTTCTAAATATAAATATAAAATCCTAACGTATTTCTGGTTAGAGATGCTTTAGCATTTATTAAAGAGTTGTAGACTAAATATGTTTCTATAATATATAGGCTTTACAGTAGGCTTATAGTATAATAGCGGCACTTTTTAATTTGGTTCAAAAACACTATAGTTATTATTATTATTATTATTATTATTATTATTATTATTATCATCACTTTAAATTCCTCCCCTGAAACGTCTAATACTGTGTTATGTAATACTGTAATTGTTTTGGTTGTTTTAAAGACGGCGCTGTTCGAGTTCTTTGTGGCCCGTTTCCACTGAGTTGTACAGTGCGGTTCAGTACATTTTTAAGGCATACCGAACCACTAATCTTACGTAAATAAATATATTATCGTTAAGCATCCATTAATTTAAAATGGGTGTACTCACTTTTGCTGGGCACTGTGTACACACACACACACACACACACACACACACACATTATTCATTCATTCATTTTCATTTCGGCTTTGTCTCTTTATTAATCTGGGGTCGCCACAGCGGAATGAACCACCAACTAATCCAGCATATGTTTTACGCAGCGGATGCCCTTCCAACTGCAACCCATCTCTGGGAAACATCCATACACACTCATTCACACACATACACTACAGACAATTTAACTTACCCAATTCACCTATACCACATGTTTTTGGGGGTTGTGGACTTGGACTTGTGTGGGAAACCGCGAACACGGGGAGAACATGCAAACTCCACACAGAAATGCCAACTGACCCAGCTGGGGCTTGAATCAGCGACCTTCTTGCTGTGAGGCGATTGTGCTACCCACTGAGCCACCGTCCTGCCCCACACACATTACATAAACTGTATATTCATATTCATTTTGCTAATTATTTTTGTCACAGTTATCATTAACTGAGAATCCCCTTTGGTTAATATGAAAATCTTGATATGGTTTGTGGTATCTCAGAAGTTATGCAACTAATCTAATCTAATCTGCGAGTTTGGTTTCACACTGTCAACATTAAATACAGCTATAAACGGAGGAGTGAACCTTTGACTGCCTTTGTCTTTGAACTATATACAATATAAGTGTGCACTTGTTTCAACCGTCATTCTTTTCTTTCCATTGCACAAAATCTACACTGTACACAATCTTTACTGTCGGCATCAAAACATGTAAGTACTTCTTTGCCTGAACAATTTTTTTTACATGTACAATTGCTTCATAATGCATGGTACTTCAATTTTGCCGGTATTAGAATGATTTGTCTGTAGTTTATATTTAAAACTTTATAATATGGTTATAAATGTTTTTGAATTGTTCTTTTGAACTTGACATTTTCTTTTAAAAGTAATCATTTAAAATGCTTTTGAGTGCTAAATCTGCATTGTCAAAAGATCTGCATATTTAAAGCAACTTAACAGTAATTTGTGTGTGTGTGTGAGTTCCATACACTTGAATAACTTCCTTTAAATTGTAATATTAATTTAAAAACTATGGAAGCTTGTTTCTGCCATTATAAAATAGAAGAAAAGGAGTTTAAAATTAAAATGTAAGATTTAAATTGAAAGTAAACTTTTAAGATAAAAAAGATTTTATCTTATAAATCAGTTTGTTTTGCAGAAATGCAATATTAAAGTTATAAACTCTAACTTCTGATGTCAAAATTGCATTATAATTTCAGAATTGCAAGATATAATGTCAAAATTATAATATAAAAGATTATAAAAAATAGAAATGGTCCAAATTTTTTGATGCAAACGCAAAATAAATGAAAAAAATTGAAAAATTAAGAATTTTGAGATAGAATTCAGATTTTTTTCCCTTGAAATTCTGTTTGTAAGATAAAAAGAAAGGTAAAATAAAATAAAAAACTTAACATTTTGATACAAAATAATTTTGTAATGAAAATAGTCAGATTGTTTTTTTTTTTTTTAATAAACTTCCCTGGTTCCGCTGGCTGCAATTTCCAAATTTTCATCGCCAATCTTGAGCCAATTGTAATGAATTGTTTGTTGGTTCAATTTCAAATTTCCCCAGCCATTGCAGAGCCCGAGTGACCAGAGAACGTGCTTCAGCTTGGCCTCCCCTGGTCCGCTAGGCAGATTTTTGATCGAAGCTCAGAATTCAGAGAAGAAACAGCATGTTTTTTGAGATACAAATTGATAATTCTAAGAAATGTCAGAATTGTGTGATTTATAAACTCATTATCCTGAATTTTGATTGAGTTTTGAGATATCACAATTCAAACTTTCAAATTGAGAAGCAAATTCAGAATTGCCAGACTTCCAATTCTTTCGAGAGCCAGAATTGTGAGATAAATCGCTTCCATACAGGAGACATTTTCAAAATCCTAAAAAACTAAAAGTGCATAAATTAATGTACAGTTGAAGTCAAAGTTGAAGTTGTTTTATTTATTTATAATTTTTCAATATTATTCGCCTCCTTAAGCAAGATTTTTTCCGACCTAGTAAAGCCTTTAAATGTCACTTTAAGCTGAATACTAGTATCTTGAAAAATATCTAGTAAAATATTATGTACTGTCATCATGGCAAAGATAAAAGAAATCAGTTATTCTAATTATTGTGTTTAGAAATGTGTTCAAAATCTCTTCTTTCCATTGAACAGAAATTGGGGAATAATATACACAAGAGGGCTAACAATTCTGACTTCAACTGTACTTTGTTTGAGCTGTTTCACTCTTGCTCTGTGTTGTGTTAAAGCATCGTTGTTGTGGCATGTTTGTATATTGACCGTCTCTGCTGTGTGTGTTTTTCAGCAATAGTGATGGCGAGTAAGAGTCGTCGTCTCAGCGGACTGGAGATCTCACTCACCGTTCTCTTTCTGTTGATGACCGCAGTTTCAGTGGCGCTGATCACAGTTCTGGCCCTCAAATTGGAATCAGATAAAAGTAATGACACCTTTTAATGAAATTATTCTGCATTGTGCACTTGGAGTAATTATAATAATGATTATAGGCCTATGTACAGTTAAAGTCATATTTATTAGCCCCCCTGTATATTTTTTTCCCCAATTTCTGTTTAACGGAAAGAAAAGAATTTCTACACATTTCTAAACATAATAGTTTTAATAACTCATTTCTAATAACTGATTTATTTTATCTTCTCCAGGATGACAGTACAGAATATTTGACTAGATATTTATCAAGATACTAGTATTCAGCTTAAAGTGACTTTTAAAGGCTTAACTACAGTAGGTTAATTAGGCAAGTTAAGGTAATTAGATAAGTCATTGTGCAATGATGGTTGGTTCTGTAGACTATCGAAACAAAATATTGCATAAGGGGACTAATAATATTGACCTTAAAATGGTTAAACTACTTTAATTGTAGCTGAAATAAAACAAATAAGACTTTCTCCTTAAGAAAAAATATTATAGGAAATACTGTGAAAATTTCCTTGCTCTGTTAAACATCATTTGGGAAATATTTTTAAAAAGATATTCACAGGAAGGCTAATAATTTTGTGTTCAACTGTATATTTCCAGCCTGATCTCATGAGAAAACGTAAGTATTTAACGTTTTGTCAGTTTAGTGGCTAATTCGTATGAATTCGTAGGAGTTCAGTCGTACGAAATTGTACGATTTTAAAAAGGAGGCGTGGCACCTAACCCCGCCCCTAAACCCAACCGTCATTGGGGGATGAGCAAATCGTACTAAATTGTATGAATTAGATCGTACGAATTAGCCACTAAATCAAAAAGTTACGAATTGCCGTGAGATTGTGTTGATATTTCCTGAGAAGGAACTGTTGACCTTTATATGCAGGGAAATAGTATTAATACATTTTTAGATCTTTATTCATTCATTTTCTTTTCTGCTTCTCTTTATAAATCTGGGGTCGCCACAGCGTAATGAACCGCCAACTTATTTAGCATATGTTTTATGCAGCGGATGCCCTTCCTGTTGCAACCCATCACTGGGAAACATCCATTCACACACATACACTACGGACAATTTAGCCTACCTAATTCACCTGTACCACATGTCTTTGGACTGTGGGGGAAACCGGAGCACCCGAAGGAAATTATTTCTTGTTTCTCATTATTTCTTGCAATTGCGACTTCATAATATGTTAATTTTGAGTTTATTTTATGTATTTCTCAGACTTTTGTTAGGGTTATGGTCGGCATTTTGCAATTCAGTTCATGTCTCACTCTTTTTCTTGAAGTTGCGACTTTATTTCATGCAGTTGCGAGTTTATACATTCTCACATTTCTGACGCTGTTCGCAATTCACATCTTACGAATTATTTGCAGTTGCGACTTCATAGGATATGTCGTAACTCAGAGTTTAAGGGGCTGTATATAAATTTTTGACTCTTCTAAAGCATAGAAATACTATAATATGTTTGCAGATATTTAAGAAATGTGCTAAGTGAACATTCTTCTTTATCTGAAAAACAACGCTGAAATCAGATATTCTGCTTTGAAAATGTTGTAATGATTTGAAAATAAGTTATGTGCCGGAACGGCTGTCTTTGTTTTGATTCTTTTAACCGCCCACTGCCACTTTTGCCAATTATATTTCAGCATCTCAGGTTGCCTTGGTGTAAAACTGCTTATTTCATACATTTATTCAGTCATGAAGGCTCTCAAAGTATGCATCCGTGACCGAAATGTGACCTCCGGTGGACAATAGCGGCCTCCGAAATGAAAGGCAGATTCAGAGTTCCACATATGAGGTGGTTATTAATTAGTAAATAATATAAATATTGCGAAGATAAACATTAGGTGAGCAGGTTATATTGTAACCCCTTGTCCTAACAACACGCTACGTGACAAGATTTGCGGTGATAAGCAATTTGGCAGTTTGCACCAGACAAAACACGACAGAAATTTAAATACAGCCATTCAGAAGCACAGAATAGTACACTCACTGCACTTCAACAACATGGTAAGGTTTATAATCTAATAATACATATTAAACCTCTTTAACATTTATTAAATGTACATGCTGAATTACTGATATGTTGGTATTGTCAATCTGGCAACCTGCGCTTGCATGTGTTTTGAACCAGGCGTGCAATTTCTAGTTCAACCACTGGGTGTCAAACTTACATACTGCACCTTTAAGTCTCACAAATCCCACTGTATTTGTGTATGTAATCTTTCCATTGTGAATCCTAATATATTGCATAAAATAACATTACATCTGTTTTGATCGATGTGTGCACCAGAAGAAGAAGTGACTCCAGAAGAACCAAGCCCATCAGTAACTCCTCCAGAAAACCCTTATCTGATCGGTGTGGGTCGAGCAGACTGTACTGGACCAGTGGCAGATTTACCTATGGTCAGTTTTATTTCTGTTCATTCTTATAGTATTCTAAATATTGCTGTTAATGTGTCATGAAAGGAAGTTTTAGCGGTTTTTCATGCGAGAATGTAGTTGTTTAACACTCAAATCTGTGGTTTATTTATAAAGATTATGTGTATTTTAAAATGTGCTTTCCTCAGCCAGACATTCTGACATTTGCCCCTGACTTTGAAATTGTTTTGGGGGGTGTTTAATAGTTTTTGGTTTCATAAATCAATTACTTCTGTTTCTTTTTTTCTACTCCGAGCTGATTGGATGTAGTAAAGTGGGTATTTCATTCAGAAAGTTCGGGAAAAGGGTTTGGGGAGAGTTATTACAACCTAACAAACACCTCCTCCTAACCATTTCTGTTTGTTGTCAAAACTGAGAGTTGGAGGGGTGTGGTTAAGTATGTTAGCCACGCCCAATACCTCAGACAGACATAATCTGAGTATTTGAAAACAAACAGGTGTATTTTCAGATTTTAATTTTAGATTAGAAGGGCAAACTATTTTTTTTTATTAACACGCACAGATGAATTCACCACAAAACTGCCAATGTAAACTAACAAAATTATATGGTTAGTTTTGATTTCATGTGTACCTTGTCAGTTTTATGACCTTTTGACCTTTAAGGTTGCTGTGAAGGCTGATGTTATTGTGTTTGTGTTGATGGGGAAAGATGGGTTATGCCAACACCGACCAGACGGCCAGAGGACTGCACACGCGGCTGTTCAGCAGAGCCTTCATTGTGGATGATGGCAATAAGAGAGTCGTGTTCGTCACTTCAGACATCGGCATGGTCTCTCAGAGGCTCAGACTAGAGGTACATCACACGGCTACATTATCACCACATTTTTTTCTGTTCTATTCATTGGAAAAAATTATGTTTTGATGTAGGAAAAAATATGCTCTTAATAATGAAAAGATTCTATATTTACATTTTGTGTTTTTAATTATTTATTTGCTTTAAAAAATACTTCACATAATATCTATTAATATAATATAATAATGTAAATTATGAGCGCATTTTCCCAGTTCTATTCATTGAAAAACATTACATTTGGATGTAAAAAAAAGAAAAAAAAAAGAATAAATGTATATATATATATATATATATATATATATATATATATATATATATATATATATATATATATAAATATATATATATATTCTTGAAAAATATATACTCCTCATAATGATGCAAATATTTTATATTTATGTGTTTTAAATTGTTTATTTATTATTTGTTATACTTGATTTATTATGTGTTTATTTATTATTTATAAATTAATATAATATAGTATAATTTAATATAATTTCTAGAAAAAATATGCTCTTAATAATGTAAAGATTCTATATTTACTTTGTGTTTTAAATTATTTATTTGTTTTAAAAATACTTCATATAATATAATGTAATATAATATAATATAATATAATACATGTATAATATAATATAATATAATATAATATAATATAATATAATGTACATTATTAGCGCATTTTTCCAGTTCTATTCATTGAAAAACATTACATTTGGATGTAGAAAAATATATACAGTATATTTACTTGAAAAATATATACTCTTAATAATGCAAATATTTTATCTTAACGTGTTTTAAATTGTTTATTTATTATTTGTTATACTTTATTATGTGTTTATTTATAATATAATATAATATAATATAATATAATATAATATAATATAATATAATATAATATAATATAATATAATATAATATAATATTGGGATTACAATGATTAATAATTCTTCTTATTCTTATTATTTAAAAGTTGGAATTTTTTATTGCATGTAACCTTGAAAAAAAATCTTACATTTTTACAGACATTCAGTTTGCTAATATAATAAAAATATGTATTTATTTTTTTAAAGACTATAATAAAGGGATGATGTTCATTTGTGTATTCATTTTATTTTTTATTAAATAATTAATAATTTTGTTTATTTATTTATTTAATTATTCACTCATTTATTTAGATAAATAAATATGAATAAATAAATATAAATTATATATAATTTGTCTCTGATAATTTTTGTCACAAATCATTTGGATTGTAGTGATTATAAAATGTATATTTTGTATATTGTAGTATAATTAAATGAAATAATTATTTAATATATATGTCTATATGTGTGTGTGTGAATGCATTGTTTAAGGGGTGACCATTCATTCATTCAGTTGTCAATTTATTTATTTTGTTATAATCAGAATCAGAATCAGTTTTATTGCCAAGTGTGCTTCACACACACAAGGAATTTGTTTTGGCTACAGAAGCTTCCAGTGTACATAAAGTGACAAGTGACCAACACAAAAATAAATATGAAAAAAAAAACAAAGATAAACATTAAACAGATGCGGTTAGTCAAGAAACCTGGATGTTGAGTTGTATGTACAGATTATATAATAAATTATATAGATTATAGATTATAGATAATAGATTATATAATAAATATATAATAGCTTGTTATATAATTTATATAGTATTTATTATTATAATTATTATTTATTGTTATTTATAAGTGTTGTTTTGTTCTAGTAATGTATTTATTTATGATGAAACTACAGAAAATGTATTTATTTATTTATATGTTTGTTTATGATGAAACTAAATTAGATAAGAATTTTGTACAGAACTCTATTAACTTTTTCCCAAAAATGTTTGAAAATGAATTCTAAATGTTTTTCGAAGTAGGTTTTCTCCTCATGATCCGCTTCGTCATCTCTGTATTTGTCTTTTTTCCTCATTCCATTTTAGGTTTTCCAAGCACTTAAGGAGAAATACGGAGACCTCTACAGACAGGACAATGTGGTGTTGAGCGGCACACACACACACTCAGGAGTGGGTGGATATTTCCAGTACACACTCTTTATGATCACCAGCAAAGGCTACATCAAGCCTTCTATACAGGCCATCGTCAGTGGAATAGTCAAGGTATGGTTTTACTGACACTTTATTTCACAGTGCTGTTGCGTTTACAGTACTCTTTATTAATATTAATAATAATACATTTTATTTATGATGGGATTTTCTTAAACTAAAAGCGCTTCAAGATATACAACAACAAATACAAAATGCAGAGAATTACAAGCTTGCATAAAAAAACACAACTTGGGATCTATGAGCAAAGAAGTCTGTAAAAAAAAGAGCTTTATTGTTTAACCTTTTAAAAATTTGCTAAAAAAATAAATAATTATAATAAATACAATAAAAACACATAAATAAATAAACAAACACATAAATAACCGAATAAACATAAATAAATAAATGAACATATAAATAAATAAAAACATAAATAAATACACATAATAACACACATAAATAAATAAACACATGAATAAATAAAACATAATGAATAAATAAATGCACACAAATAAATAAAAACAAAAATAAACAAAAAATAATGAATAAATAAATAAACACATAAATAAATAAACACATAAATAAATAAGTAAATAAATTAATTAATTAATTAACTAATAAACAAACCCATAAACAAATAAATAAATAAATAAATCAACACATTGATAAATAAATAAATAAATAAATAAATAAATAAATAAATAAATAAATAAATAAATAAATAAATAAATAAATAAATAAACACAAAAATACACCCATAAATAAAAAATAAATGAATAAATGCACAAATAATAGATAAATGAATAAATAAATAAATAAATAAACACAAATTAATAAATAAATTAATTAATTAATTAATTAACTAATAAACAAACCCATAAATAAATAAGTAAATAAATAAATAAATAAATAAATAAATAAATAAATCAACACATAGATGAATAAATAAACACAAAAATACACCCATAAATAAAAAAATAAATGAATAAATGCATAAATAAATAGATAAATGAATAAATAAACACATAAATAAAAAATAAATAAATAAATAAAGCAAACAAACAAACAAACACACAGTTAAATATGTGTGTGTCTTAATTATTGGCACCTCATGAATTCATATGAGCAGAATATTTCTTAAGAAGTTTCACATTTAGATTTGACATTTTTATTTTAAGGTTCAAAAGGTTAAACAATGAAGACATTAGACATTCTTCTTAGCTCGTATTTACCAAGAGTGCCAATATACTGTATATAAGCGGCATTGTTTATACTATTCACTTATAATAGTCGTTACATAAATTGGGTATTAACTATGTACTATCCCTAAATGTAAGTACACAATAAATACATACTGAAAAAGTGCTACCGATATGTTATGATTCATATTACTTGGGCCAGACAGAATCTGGGGACATTTTTTGCTATTTCTGCTGAGAATTATTTTTAAAAATCTGCGGATTCATGCAAGTCTTTCATAAAATATATCTACCAAAATAAAGAAAATATTACTTCACAAAATGTATTGTAAAAAATCATATGACCATTATCATATTAGTCAATAATATTACTGAAATTAATTTATTTATTTACAGACATTTAAACAAGTAAATACATAGACTCAATGATGGGTTAAAAATCTTCATATTACTCATGTAAATGTCTTCAGTGGTCACTAATATTGCTTTCTATCCTCTGTATCAGAGCATTGATATTGCTCATAGGAATTTGAGGCCTGGACGAATATTCATAAATAAAGGACAAGTAGCAGACAGCAACTTTAACAGAAGCCCACATTCATACATGAACAACCCCGAAGAGGAGAGAAACAGGTCTGTTTGTTTATGCTATATGAATATATACTTTGTATATAGTCGGGTGAATTAAAAAAATCTCATAAGTGACAGAAATCGGACTATTATGGGCCAACATTTGCAGTCTGAAAAAAAAAATTCTTAAAGCTAATAATATTGACCTTTATTATTATTATTATTATTATTATTATTATTATTATTATTATTATTAAAGGTGGACATTTGCATTCTGAAAAAATCTTCTAAATTCTTTTATTTATATCAATTTATTTATTTATTTATTTATATATCTATTCATTTGTTTTTATTTTTATTTTTATATATTTTATTTTTATAATTGTTAACTTTTTTATTCCATCCATATTATAGATATATTATAAATATTATATTAAATACTGTGAAATTTTCTTTGCTCTGTTTTCAAATAACAATATTTGAAAAATAATACAAAATTTCATTTTTAAAATAATAATAATAATGATAATATTTACATAATAATTTTGTCTTCAACTGTATGTATTTGACACATAGACAACACGGATTCAATTATTAAGGTGCTTTACAATTGAACTGCCTGGCAAGGTCAAAGCATGTCCCTGAAAAGCAGTTTCTAGGGGGTAAATATTCCCCTTAATTCCCCTTTAATACCTTCTTTCTGATCCCAGATATGAATTCAACACAGACAAGCAGATTGTCGTCCTGAAATTCACAGATCTGGATGGAGACGGTATAGGATTGCTCAGGTACTGTGTGATGCATCTTATACATCAGAAAAAAAACATACATTTTAGTGCCAACAAAATAGGATCCTAGGGTATATGCTTGGTATTAAGATATAGGCCTTGTTTACACTTGGTATTAAGGGGTTAGTTCACTCAAATAATTTAAATGTTGTTATTAATTACTTCATGTTGTTCCAATTAACTTGTCACACAAATTAAGATGAAGACTGAGAACTCTCAGCAATGGTCAAGTCCAGAAAAGGAACCAAAAACATTGTTAAAACTGTAACACTGTAATCAAACGAAGCTCCAAAACTATAAAAATGACTTCTGCATCAGATCAGGGTGCACATCTACTACAGGCAAAACACCGCCTGCATAATTTGGCAGTACACTGTAAATACACATCCTAATCTAATGTAGAAGAGAAGACAAAGGCAAACAAAATCATTTTACAGCTTTGTATGATTACTCTTGAACCACTGAAGTCTGTTCTGACAATTTTCGGTTTCTTTTCTGAATAGTCAGTGCTGTCTGTGGAGGATGAAACAGCTCTCAGATTTCATCTAAATATCTTAACTTGTGTTCCGAGGATTAACAAATGTTTCAGGGGATTGGAACGACTTGACAGTGATTCATAACCGATTTAAAATGTTTTAGTGAACTAACCCTTGAGATTCCTGCTGGATTCAGTTTTGTTTTCACCAGGGCTGCGTCCGAAACCGCATACTTCCACACTATATAGTACGCTAAAATCAGTATGCGAGCAGAGTAGTATGTCGAATTCGAAAATCAGTATGCGACTTACTACTTCCGGCGAGATTCTGGAGTGCGCATCCCATGCACGCTGCGCTATCCCATGATGCCCCACGTGAGAATTCATGAATGGGAGTGAAGCAACACAACTGACGCAGGTAGGTCACGTGACCATGACAAAATGGCGGATGTAGTACATCTGAACTCCATTCATACTTTTCACATACATACTGTATAGATATATATTTATATATTTTTAACAACCGAGTAGTACGTTTAAATTCAAATGCAGTACCTACTGAGTAGTAGGCGATTTCGGACGCAGCCCAGGACTTTAATACAAATATTGTTAAAAAGAATGTTTCTTTATTAGCATCAGCACTTCTGTAAAGAAACTTTAACATCCCCGGGGCTTTTACATTCCACAAAAGATTCTTGCAACATAGGCCCTACAAACATAGTCCTATATACATTTCGGGAGATCGCAAATTATGTAGCCAGAGGTACATATGGCTGCATTTCATCTTTAAAACGAACGATACTGGGCGGTATTACACCATTTCTTTTCGCGTTGACAATTGACTGCTTACCTCCGTATGGACGGCTTTTCCACTGTTACCAGTTTGTTCAGTGGCTCGCACCGTCTATCGGCGGACTTGAGACACAGAGAAGAGATGATTGCGATGAAAGCGTTCGAGTCGGTGAAGAACAGTTCCTGAAAGCAAGTAATACAAAAACAAAAGCCAAAAAATAAAATTAGCTATAAAAGTAAATAACAGGGTGATAATGTGGTAAAATCTGATTAAGCAGGCGAGGACTTTTCTTTTTCTGGATTGCTTTTCAAAACACTGTCTGTTGGGTTCAGGAAATTGTTTGGCACAGGTCAGTCTATGGTTTTAAAAACACTATCGGTTGGGTTTAGGGAAGTGGGTGGATGGGGGTATCGGTCGGTTAGTTAGTGAGTGAGTGAGTCAGTCAGTCAATCAACGGCGGCCTCTGGTGGATTTAAGTGAGAAGAGCAGGCGTAAATGGCAATTGCAAGAGAAATTTGAGATCTGAACAAGTGTACACAGCGGCCTCTGTTGGATTCCCAAAAGCAAAAACTGCAAACGTAGCTCCTGGAATGTATTTGGCGCTCTCCAGAAATGTATATAGGGGTGCATTTTCAGAATGAGCCTGGGTTGGATTCTTTAGATTTTTGTGATCGTCTACACAACAGAAAAATAAATGTTTTTTTATTAAGAAACATCTCCCCATTCCCACACGGACTGCTGATTCACTATTATAATTCTCTGCAATTTTTTCGAGATCACCTGAACCCATGTGAACAAAACCAGGACCTCCTCTTCTCCCCTCCCCCACCACACCACACAACAACCTCAAAAATTATGCAATTCTGAGTGTGTTTTACACAAGTGAGTGGGCTTGACAAACCACCTGTAGAAAACACATTCCTTCATATCTCTGACACTTTAACCCAGTGTTTCCCATTCCTGTTCCTGGAGGCACACTAACAGTACATATTTTGGATGTCTCCCTTATCTGACCCATTCATTTCAGGTTTTGAAGTCTCTTCTAATGTAAGTTGATTCAGGTGTGTTCGATTAGGAAGAGATTGAAAATGTGTACTGTTGGTGTGCCTTCAGGAACAGAGTTGGGAAACACTGCTTTAACCTACACTTGCATCAGTTTTGCACATTTGCACCAGACACTTTCTTACAATTACTCCATATCTATGAAAAAAAACATTGTGCATTTATGAAGTGTGCCTCACACAGGTGAGTGGGCTTGACAATCCACCTGTAGAAAACACTCCTTTATCTCTCCGACACTTTAACCTACACTTATACAAGTTTTGCACATTTGCACCAGACATGTTCTTACTCCATATCTATTAAAAAACAAAACAAACATTGTGCATTTATGAAGTGAGGTTCACACAGGTCAGTGGGCTTGACAAACCACCTGTAGAAAACACACTCCTTCATATCTCTGACACTTAAACCTACAATTGCACCAGTTTTGCACATTTGCACCAGACACTTTCTTACAATTACTCCATATCTATGAAAAAAAAAACATTGTGCATTTATGAAGTGTGCCTCACACAGGTGAGTGGGCTTGACAAACCACCTGTAGAAAACACACTTCTTCATCTCTCCGACACTTTAACCTACACTTGCACAAGTTTTGCACATTTGCACCAGTTCTTACTCCATATCTATTAAAAAACAAAAGTGAGGTTCACACAGGTGAGTGGGCTTGACAAACCACCTGTAGAAAGAAACACTCTCCTCTCATTAAAAAAAGATACTTCCCCTCCTAACTCTGAGCAACAGAGAATAGTTGCTTTGTATAATGAGCACTTCTCGTGTGTATTGCCTCTTCTTGTTGAATCGCTGAATGCCTCCTCAATTGTTAATCGCTTTAAACAAAAGCATCTATTAAATAACTAAATTGTAAGTGAACATTTTGATGGCATCATTCAAAAATCCTCTTTAAGTATCTTTATTTAAAGTATAAGATAACTGGCTCCTGCTAAGAATACAATATGTTTTGTTAATGAATGTTTTGTTAATTGATTTGCTTGTTATTGATCTGCCTTCAGCTGGTTTGCTGTTCATCCCGTCAGTATGAATTACACCAATCGCATGGTGAGCTCGGACAACCTCGGCTACGCTTCCTACATCTTCGAGCAGGAGAAAAACATTGGCTTTCTACCCGGCGAGAAGGTAAAAGGTCAAACTTTTAATTAGATCCTACCCCCTCCGAGCTCCATCATCAAGGTTAATTAGCTGTTTTTATTAGCCGCAATCTACTTGAAGATCCATAAGGACGTTTGCCCACTCAATAAAGCCAGTAATTCCCTTGAGAGGGCCGTAAACTCTGAGGAAGTTTATTGAAGATGGTTAATTAATGCACGACTGTAAAAAAACAACTGCTTGCAGTGGAAGTTAAACTGAAGATATAGTTTTTTTTGCTTATGTTAGCAGATATCTTTATTAGGCTTTTTGTATGATAAGGTCTGTGGTGTGTTTACCTTCAGGGTCCTTTTGTGGCTGGATTTTCCTCCAGTAATCTTGGAGATTCGTCTCCTAATATTCGCGGCCCGGTCTGTGTGAACACAGGATTGAAGTGTGACTACATTAACAGCTCTTGCCCTGTTGGAGGAGTGAGTTTTTCACTATTTCATGCACTATTTCATGCACTCTGCACCATTTACTGTAGAATTGACCTAGGAGTAACTGCGTGCATGCCACTTGGGATATTTCTAGAAACAATTTCAGTTATGTTTTAAATACCATTTTACACTATTCGTAAGTATAACAAAACTAGTTCCTTTTTTCAAACATTTCAGTAATGAAAATTTTCTGTTTTGTGATTTCTGTATCTACGAAGGATACAGTAATTCAATCAAAATTCAATCAATTTAATCAATTTTTAAATGTAAAATTGGAATTTTACGATATGATAAAAAGTGTAAAATTGTAAAGTATTAAAAAACATTTGTGGAAATTTAAAGTATTTAACAAATTAAATAATGTATTATTATATAATAATCAAAAAGCAAAGCAAACACTACCAGATTACTATGGTATATAAATACAGCACTACAACACTTACCTGTTTAATAATGATTTGATCAGCTGTAGTTTGAAATTACGCTGTTTTCATCCTCTAAGGGCTTATTATGCGGTCTCTGTCGCCATCTTGTGAATGAACATCGTCTACTGTCTTTGCTCAGAAAGGCTAATGGCCGCCGACGGACTGTCTCTCAGAAATTATTTTCAAATAGGCACTATCCTTATAAATAAACTGCATCGTTGAAATCCAAACAACTACATTCTCGCCTAAAAAAGCCTCAAAAGTACATTATGTTGCCCAACAGCAGGAATATTTGTCAAACTATAGAGTGTCCTCTGCTTGCCGCTGTATGTGGGTGGAGTTATACACAAGGCTGGAGGGTTAAGAGGCTGGACGAGTGGCAGAATATCGCACGGCTATCAGCCAGTCAGATTTAAGAACTTGACAGAACTGTTGTGTGTGTGTGTGTGTGTGTGTGTGTGTGTGTGTGTGTGTGTGTGTGTGTGTGTGTGTGTGTGTGTGTATGTGTGTGTGTGTGTGTGTATGTATACACATACATATACACACACATATATATATATATATATATATATACACACACACACACACACACATATATATATATATATATATATATATATATATATATATATATATATATATATACACACACACACACACACACACACACACACACACACACACACACACACACACACACACACACATATATATATATATATATATATATATATATATATATATATATATATATATATATATATATATATATATATATATATATATATATATATATATATATATTAAAAACAATTAAAAACCACTTATGTTGGAAAATGTTCACTAACATGTTCTTATTCACATCTGCTTTTCAACAGAAAAAAGCATGCATAGCATTTGGGCCTGGTGAAGATATGTTCGAAAGCACCAGAATCATAGGAGAGAATATGTATAAAAAAGCAAAGGTGTGTCTCTTTTGTGAAATTCTTTGATCCTGATTAATATCCATGAATTAGTTTCATCACCCAATGCATTTGTTGTGCAGGAGCTGTATGGCAGTGCAAAGCAGGAGTTACATGGGCCTGTTTATGGTGCACATCAGTGGGTCAACATGACTGATGAGACTGTCCAGTTCAACTCCACTCATACAGTGAGTTGGCCAAGAGACCTTAACATGCTGCGATTTCAGAAAGCACATACAATTACAAAAAAACACCAGCAAATTAAGAAAAGATCTTCATCGGATTGACAGCATACTGTATGTGTTGCAAATTCTCAACACGCTGCATGTTCTCTCAACACATGTAAATAGCACAGAACACAATGCAAATGTTTCAAAGGGACCCTAAAACATGACGGACCAGGCTATTTAGGTTATGGTTATTGAGGCTAAAAATATGTAAAAGACAAAGGATTTGTGTTATAAGGATGTTAAAATGACCCAAAAAAAACCTACAACTTCACATCAAAGATCACATGCTCGGAGCAATACAACTTCATTGAGCAATATGCCGAGCTAGTGTGTTTCCCATACTGATAAACTTCGCGTGACCTGTTATTGTGAGTTTTTCTCCATTTTATACTGTCAGAATCGTCAGAATCATAAGGCTAGCGCAGAAGCTCCACTGAATATACCAGGGTAAAATAAATGCTCATATTATAAAAACATGGCGTGGAAAATGTTATTTAATGCAGTGCTTTTTGTACAATCTGAGACCCACTTTATATCTGATATCACTCAGCCAGTGGAGATCGCTGATTTTTAAAGAAAACAGACCTTAAACACGCCGATTTTGCATTGGCATACAATTCACCCAGCAATTAACCCAGGTTACTGGCAAATTAAAAGTCCTATTAGCATGCTTTGGCATATACCCCATAGTCACAGCACAATAGATATATCCCAGCTGGGTCCGTCACGTTTTTGGGTCCCCTTTAAACATTTTTGTTGTGTTCCCTGCTATTTGCATGTGCTGTGAGAGAACGTAGCTTCATTCATTGATAGTATTATTAAACCACATTGAACTGAGCTAAACTGAACTGAACTTAAACACTACAAACTGAATTACACTGTTCCTATTTACTATTTACTATGACCTTTTATGTGAAGCTGCTTTGACACAATCTACATTGTATAAGCGCTATACAAATAAAGGTGAATTGAATTGAATTGAATTGAACAGTAAATCCCTGTCAATATTATAAGTGTGAAAAGGAACGACAGTTGTTTGCCTCATACTGCTCTGTACAGCTAATTTCACCTAGAATCTGCACTCAGATGTAGCCTACTGTATTCTGAAATGAGCCCGTGTTGTAATGAACAGAATTTAAGAAGCAAGTGAAAATTAATGTTAAGAATTAATGTTAAAAAAATGCAGTATTTTTGAACTATACTAAAGTAAAGTACTTGACTGAATCTGTTTTGTTAATTCTATAGTTGCTATATGAACACAGCAACTAATATACCCAATACTGCAGTTTTCTAGAACTATAGTATATTATACAACAAGACACCACAGTTTACTATAGTAAAAATATATAAAGTATACTATATATATATATATATATATATATATATATATATATATATATATATATATATATATATATATATATATATATACATACATACATACATACATACATACACAAGTATACTACAGTATTACAGTTCATACTAGTTAATACTGTAGCATTCATTAACAAATTGTTGTAAATACTGTAATATACAGTAAAATACACTTTAGTAGTAGTATGGTTCAAAAACACTATAGTATTTTTTATATGGGAAATTTCTGTGGTTATCGGCTGGATGTCACAGATGTTTTCTAGTGGGATTAACATTTATAGAACAAGAAAGCTGTGGTGTTTGCACTGACTCTGTTTCTGTCATCAGGGACGGACGTGTAAACCAGCTCTGGGTCACAGTTTTGCTGCTGGTACAACTGATGGAGGAGGAGAATTCAACTTTTTACAAGGCAAGGAGAAGAGTTTCATTGACAAATACTTTACCCAATCTTATAGTTGTTGGTTATATAATCGACATGCTGATCGTTTTATCTTCTGTACAGGGGATACGGAAGGAGACCCTTTATGGGATGGCATAAGAGATGCTGTTTTGGGACCACCATCCAATGAAACCAAGGCTTGCCATCAGCCTAAACCAATCCTCTTCAGCACTGGGGAGGTACAGATACAGATGGAGTTTGAATTTATAATATGTTACCTTTTTTTATATACAGTTGAGGTCCCTCCTGAAATATTAGCCCCCCCCCCTGCATATTTTTTCCCCCAATTTCTGTTTGACGGAGAGATTTTTTTTTCAACACATTTCTAAACGTAATAGTTTTAATAACTCATTTATAATAACTGATTTATTTTATGACAGTACATAATATTTGACTAGATATTTTTCAAGATACTATTCAGCTTAAAGTGACATTTAAAGGCTTAACTATGATAACCAAGCAAGTTATGGTAATTAGGCAAGTCATTGTATAACAATGGTTTGTTCTGTATTCAATATTGCTTTAGGGGGCTAATACTATTGACCTTAAAATGGTTTAAAAAAAAATTAAAACTGCTTTTATTCTAGCTGAAATACAACAAGTAAGACTTTCTCAAGAAGAAAAAATATTGTAGGAAATACTGTTAAAAATTCCTTGCTCTGTTAAACATAATTTAGGAAATATTTTTAATAAATTCACAGAAGGGCTAATAATTTTGACTTCAACTGTAATTAGCATTAGATTTCCATGTGCCAAAAGACAGTCGTTCCAGAATTGGCACAGTGCATAATCAATTTGAAATATTAACAGGAATTGTTGTTTTGCGCAGATGGATTCACCTCTTCCATGGCATCCAGCCATTGTAGACGTCCAGATCATCACTATCGGCTCTTTAGCGGTAGTCGCCGTCCCTGGAGAATTTACGTGAGTTCTGTTAATTTGTTAAAAGCCACACCTGGGTTATTGATGGGAGACCGTGCTTCATAATCAGCCAGTATTGCTAAACCTGAATTTTCTTATATGTTCTAGTACCATGTCAGGAAGGAGGATAAGAGAAGCCGTCAAAAGGGTGAGAACAGTTTGAAATAACTAGATTTATTTTTTTTTTTTAACATAAAGCTACACTAGGGGCTACACGGTGGCTCAGTGGTTAGCATTTTCACCTCACAGCAAGAAGTTCGCTGGTTCGAGTCCCAGCTGGGACCATTGGTATTTTTGTGTTTAGTCTGCATGTTCTTCCTGTGTTGGCGTGGGTTTCCTGGGTGCTCCGTTTTCCCCCACAGTCCAAACACATGCGCTATAGATGAACTGAATTAACTAAATCGGCCATAGTGTATGTTTGTGAAGGAGGTGTATGGGTGTTTCCAAGTACTGGGTTGCAGCTGGAAGGGCATCCGCTGCGTAAAACATATGCTGGATAAGTTGGCGGTTCATTCCGCTGTGGTGATCCCTGATGAATAAAGGGACTAAACCGAAGGAAAATGAATGAATGATTTGATCAATGCAACAGTACAACAACAACAGTAGAATATGATGAAATATTACACCTCAAAAAACTGTTTTCTAAATTTTAATACTACTTACTTTGGATTTAAAGGAACACTACTTTTTTATTGAACATTGGCTAATTCTGCAATGTTTTTTTCCTCAAAATATTTTTGATACTACACACTAATAAAACTACATCATTAAAAATTTTATTTAATTATGTATTATTGTTTTAGTATTGTCTGAGAAAGTATTTTAAACTCATTTTACACACTGAGAAATGCTGGGTTCCACAAAATTCCTTCATGTTGTTCCAACTCAAATTGATTAATTAACGTAGTCGTTTTTACAAATTTAAGTGGATTGAACATAAAACTATTAAGTTGTGCCAAAAAACTCTTTGAATTGTGTTGATTCAGCTCATTTTAAATAAGTAGTTTGAACAAGCAGAAAAAATAGCTCTTTGAGTGTAAGTCTCCTTAAGTTAAACAGTTGAGTTTTAAGCTCATTTAGCTTAGCTTAGTATAGTTCATTGAATCGGATTAGACCATTAGCATCCTGCTTTAAAAATGACCAGATATTTTCTGTAAATTTCCTATTTACTACTCATATCTCAAGTTTTCTGTTCATAAAAAATTATATTTTTAGGTGAACTGTCCCTTTAAATTGTTTCTTTTCTAATAGTATTTAGTTATATGCTAAGTAATTGTATACTCACACAAATATAAATGTTTGCCGGTGTATGCAGTGACTTATTTTGTAAAAGTTAAAATTGCAACGATTTTCACAGGAGCTGGAGGTGAAGGAGCCTTTCACTAATGCAGAAGTGGTGGTCGCTGGTCTGTGCAACATCTACACCCACTACATCACTACATATGAAGAGTATCAGGTACTTGGCTTTAGTTGATCATTGACGTGTACTGAAGAAATACTGCAGCCATAACATTCATAACAGTCATGATATTTATGGTGCTTCAAGGTACAGACCATGGTTATATGAGATGACAGCCATGATATTATTACGACTAAAGAGATGAAATTAAAAGCCTTTCTATAAAATTTGATTTAGTTTTTTATTTTCCAACTACACTCTAGAAAATATGTGTTATTTAACAGTTTTCATATTTTATGATTCACAAGTGACTTTTTTATGGTTATTAATTGGATTATAGGATGTTAATCTCTGCTTTATTCACTTTTGATGTTGAAAATTCAACTCTGCAGTTTAACAAAGTGACTTTTGTTGATATTTTAGTTGTTTGAAATATTGTAATGTATAAGAAATAATATATAGAGAATTAAGTACTGGCAGTTTATTACAAGGTTTTTGTAGCATAATATACAGGGTGATTAAAAAGAATACCACAACTTTGAAAATCGAAATCTCTGCAAAGAAGACAAGGAGAGCTAAGCTCTTTCTGTCATCGCGTCATCGCTTTAAGGAAGCTCTGAAGTTTCATTTGCTTGCTCATTTGGTTGTGACCAAAGGAAGGAGCGAATTAAAGCAGCTATCCAAACTGTTACGCCCGAGATGCTACGGAGAGTGTGGAACGAGTTCGAGAATCGGGTTGATGTCACTCGAGTGTCAACCACCAAAATGTCAATATTGCAACAGAAAACAAACTGTTAAACATATTCTTGTGGATAACATTTTTAATGTTATCAGACAACAATTTTTATCTGGAGAGACTTTAAATGAAATATTTTTAAATGTGAATCCATCTAAAATTGTACAATTTTTATCAAAAGGAAAAAGGATTTTTATCTTGTATATTATCATTAATATTTATGTATTTCACCTTGTATATTATTTATTGCTGTTGATTACTTTTAATTGTTAGAATATTTTTATAGTTATAGAAAATTGGTATTTATAAAACGTGGTAAAACTGATCTATTTTTATTTATTTATTTATTTTTGCCATGACATAGCCATAGAAGCTGAAATGGCAATACAATTAAAACTCTCTCTCTCTCACTCGAGTGTCTGGAGGGGGTCAAATTGAACATCTTAAATTGAACTTGTTTCTACTGAAAAAAACCCTTTGATTTCACATTAACTAATTACCCAAGGTTTCATCATGTTTCTTTGATTAAATACAGATTTTCAAAGTTGTGGTATTATTTTTGAATCACCCTGCACAACACCAACCCAGACAATATATCACTTTAAACTATTAAAAATGTTAATAAAAGTCACTTCATCAAACTTATCAAGGTTAAAGAATAATGCAATTCAAAAGCATAAATAAATAGAAAACAAATGTAAAAACATGAATCACAAATTACATAAAACTGCTCATTTACGGAGATTTTTTTACAGCGGAGTGTCAGTTTTATGTCTTTAGTTTGAACTAAGTTCATGAATTCATACTACACCAGACTTTTAATGGAAGTGGACTGAGACTTTTTAGCTGAATCCTACTTTTTAGATGGCTGCGTTCACGCTCATTTAAAAGAACTTCACTTACAGAACAATCACACCAGAGTTGGATGTACAGTAATTGTTTAACTGAGATATTTTTTCCAGTGCATTTTACAACAATAGTTTTAATAACTGATATCTAATAACTAATTTTGTCTTGCATTTTGCAAGGTACTCATATTCAGCTTAAAGTGCAATTTAAAGGTTAGTTAGGTTAACTAGACAAGTTAAGTGGACAACAGTAGTTTAATCTGTAGCCAATAATAAAATAAAAAAACTTATGAGATCTAATAACATTAATCTTAGCAGTTTTTTATGTATTCATTTAAAATATATATATATTCTGGCCAAACTAAAAAAAGAAATACTTTCTGCAAATATATTTATATATTGGAAATACTAAAACATTGGGAAATATTTGAAAAAGGATGAACATTTCACTGGAGGGCTAATAGTTTTGTCTTCAACTGTCTCTGTTCTGTTTTTTCAAATGATTTTTCCTCCACTCTCACAGATCCAGCGATACGAAGGAGCATCCACCATTTTTGGCCCCCACACTCTCTCGGCGTACATCCAGCGCTACAGAGGCCTGGCCAAAGCCATAGCTCATGTAACTCTCCACCTTTAACTCATCTGTATTTCTCTGATGACTTAAATGATCTGGCTGATCTCCTGAATTAACAAATCTTTCACAGGGCACAATAGGAGAGCTGCCAAAGGGTCCCGAACCCCCTTTCTTTGATGAAGACAAACTTTTTAACCAAGTGAAGGACCCGGTGGCAGATGTAGCACCAGTTGGCACCACCTTTGGAGACGTCTTGCAGGAGGTTAACCCCGTCTATAAAGTGGTAGGTCAATATTGTAATGTGCATTGTAAAGGTCACGTTTTGCTAAATTTTGTACACAGAATCCAGTCATCTCAATTGGCATTCACAAATTTGGGAGGTCTTTTTTTTCTGAGGGCAAAAAAGCTTGCCACACATTTTAATCAAGTAAAATTTCCCTTTACTTGACTTTTTACTCTTTTACTTACTGTATATAATCTCAGGTGTTTTGTTGTGGAATGTATGGTACATGTCTGCGGTTATTTTGGATTTGTGACACAAGTGCGCATCACAACTAGTAGAAAGTTGGAATTGTTAAAGTTAACTTTGTATTACTGGCATTTTCTCTACTTATTTTAGGAGAAATAAAAGAAACATGTCCAGTTCTTACCTAACCAAATAACAGAAATGAATTAAACTTTAATCAATATAGATTTAAAATTAAAATATAGATTTAAAAGCATCACAAATATAGTAGTGTCATGTGACTATAGTAAAATACAGTTCATATTACAGGTAAATACTGTGTAATTTACAAAATTTGTTAACAGTGTAGTTTTAAGAAACTGCACATTTGTGTTGTTTCTTCTTTTTTTATCTAATTTTTTAAAATAATTATAACTAAACTCTAATTTTTTGCAAATTTATTAAAAGCAGCAGCTTAATTGGAGTCCAACTGTGGTAAAATTCAGTTGATTTGACATGATTTGAAAAGGCATACACCTGTCTATATAAGTTCCCAGGGTTGACCGTGCATGTCAAAGCTCAAACCAAGCATGAAGACAAAGGAATTGTCTGTAGACCTCCGAGACAGGATTGTCTCAAGACACAAGACTGGGGAAGGTTTCAGAAAAATTTCTGCTGCTCTGAAAGTTCCTCTATCACACGTAAGTGGAAGATGTTTGGAACCACCAGGATTCTTCCTAGAGCTGGGCTGAGTGATCGGAGGAGAAGGGCCTTAGTCAATGGTCTCTCTGTCTGAACTCCAGCGTTCTTCTGTGTGAGAGAGGTGAAACTTACAGAAGGACAACCATGTGTGCAGCAATATACCAATCAGGCCTGTATGGTAGAGTGGCCAGACGGAAGCCTCTCCCCACCTGGAATTTGCCAAAAGGTATCTGAAGGACTCTCAGACCATAAAAAACAAAATTCTCTGGTCTGATGAGACTAAAATTGAACTCTTTGGAGTGAATGCCAGCCGTTACGTTTGGAGAAAACCAGACACCGCTCATCACCAGACTAATACCATCGCGACAGTGTAGCATGGTGGTGGCAGCATTATGCTGTGGGGATGTTTTTTAGCAGCAGGAACTGGAAGACTAGTCAGGACAGAGGGAAAGATGAGTGCAGCAATGTACAGAGACATCCTAAATGAAAACCTGCTTCACAGTGCTCTTGACCTCAGACTGGGGTGACAGTTCATCTTCCAGCAGGACAATGACCCAAAGCACACCGCCAAAATATCAATGGAGTGGCTACACAACAACTCAGTGAATGTCCTTTAGTGGCCCAGCCAGAGTCCAGACCTAAATCTTATTAAACATCTCTGGAGAGATCTGAAAATATGTACATCGTCACTTCCCATACAACCTGATAGAGCTTGAGAAGTAATGCAAAGAGGAATGGGCAAAAATTCACAAAGACAGGTGTGCCAAACGTGTGGCATCATATTTAAAAAGACTTGAGGCTGTAATTGCTGCCAAAGGTGCATCAACAAAGTATTGAGCAAAGGTTGTGAATACTTATGTACATGTGATTTTTCAGGTTTTTTATTTTTAATAAATTTTCAACAATTTCAAAAAATATTTTTTCACATTTTCATTATAGGTTATTGTGTGTAAATTAAAAAAAAAGGAAATAAATGAATTTAATCCATTTTGGAATAAGGCTGTAACATAAAAAAATTTGGAAAAGGTGAAGCGCTATGAACACTTTTCCGGATGCACTGTATATTACTGCAGCAACATCAGGGTCACTAAATAATTCCTGTACTTTTGTATGACATACTCTTTAAATCTCTTACGTGAACACACTTGAAACTATTGAAAACAAAGCTTACATACTTAACTTGGGCTCACTATTGTAAATTGACAAAAGATCTGTTATTTATTTGTTCCAAAGGGAGAAATTGCATCCGTCACGTTTGTTTCTGGAAACCCGAGGCACTCTGGAGATATTGTGAGTTCCAATGAAGTAATCTCTTGCAAAATATGCTGTATTGTGTATGAGATATAGCTAATCTGTGGTGATTATGATATCAGAGAGATACGACACTTGTTACAGTGGAGAGGTTTCACAACGACACAGGCTCATGGGAAATAATTCACAACGACGCATCATGGGAAACAAGGTAATGTTTCTGCATGCAGGCTAAAGGCTAGCATACAGGCTACATATATGCTAAATATGTTTTTACATGCTTGCCATGCTAATATTTGTTATGTATTTGAATTATTCTATAATTATGCATAGATGTGTTAATAAAGCTGATGGTATCTCTCAAGGTCTGATAAGGCAAATGCTGAGTCAAGCTCTTATCACATGTTTTATAGCCAGTTTAATCCTCAGGCCGAAATCCACGTATGATCTCCATGGAAATTCTAGATTAGACCGTGTGTATATGTACTAAGCAAAATGTAGTCAGTAAAACAGTAACACTGAAACTTTGATTGAAAGTTTATTGTCTGAATGTTGATTTTAAAACATTTTTAATTCCTTTTTCTATGAATTTGAGCATGATTACACTGTACTGGATTGGGTTCCACACATTTGTGTTGAGACAACATGATAGAATTAAGTTAACTTACTAGGTTTTTTTAACAAATTCAAGTGGATTGAACACAAAACAATTAAGTTGTCTCAAAAAAAACTCAAGAGTAGTGTTATTTCAGCTTAGTTTAAACAAACAGCAAACGTTAAGTGTATTTTGAGTGTAGGTAAACCTCTTGGTTATAGGTTTATGACAAATAATAATAATAATTAATAATAATAAACACCACTTTGTTTTTGAACCATACACTGTAAAACCCCAAAAGTTAAGTTAACTCAAACCATTTGAGGAAACCGATTGCAACAAACCATTTAAGTTCAAAAACTAACCCTAATGAGTACTGTGAACTTATTCCATTTGAGTACACAATGCAATTTGAGCACAGTAAACCCCAATAAATGAAGAGAACTCAAACCAACTGAGTACTGTAAAACCCATTAAGTTAAGGCTACTCAAACTGTTTGAGGAAACTGATTGCTACAAACCATTTGAGTTAAAAAAACAAATCTATATGAGCACTGTGAATTTACTCCATTTAAGTTGAAGTAATGAGGTATTTAACTTAATTTAATTCATTTTAATTTAATTTATTAATTGCCTTCACCACTGAGTCCAAAACATTTTATTATTTTTTTTTTAAATGAGTAGAATTAACTTTCAGTAAATGATGAGTTAGCTACTCATTTCATTTGATAAAGATGACTGTTGGGTTTTCCAGCGTACTTTAGTAAAATGTATTATACTGTATACTATATATTATAATATTTACCACTGTTTGTTAATGAATGCTACTACAGCATATTGTAGTATCATGAACTGCTAAACTCTAATAAATACTGTGTTGTACTTTACAATACACCTCAGTTTACTGCAGTAAAAATTAGTTAAATATAAATTATTCGTTTAACAGTATTTTTATAACCACAACTGACTAAAGTGAAAGATCTTTTATGACCTTTTATCAATATTTTTGTTATTTAAATATATTTGGGTTGTATAATGCTTGTTTATTAAGAACTGTTATTATCGTAAATCATGTATTGGATATATGTATATATGTATGTATGTGTATATATGCAGTATGTGTATATATGTATATATATATATATATATATATATATATATATATATATATATATATATATATATATATTATATATACTATATTATCACAATATATATATATATATATACATATATATATATAATATATATATATATATACATATACAAATGTATAAAATTTGCCAAAAATATCGCCAGTGCTGCTGATATGGCATAATAAATACATACATATTACCACAGCAAATTATTCAAGAAATTAATTCAAATAGTATGGTTCAAAAATATTGTAGTATTTACAATAAATTAAAATCATATATATATATATATATATTTTTTTTTTTTTTTCTCATTTGGGCTTCCATATATTTCCATATATATTAGAGCATGTCACGTTGTATAAAATCCTTCTCAAACGCTTATATCTAAGTGAAGTTTCACAAACTAGTTTCAAGAGGAGCACATGATATGATCGATCACAGCTGGTCTCTCTGTAATCATTAGTAAGCCAATCGGATCATTCCAAACTCACTATAAATAGCCCGACTAACTTTACTCCCTCATCTTCGTTTTTTTAAGAATTCCCCATCCACCCCATCTCCTCCTTAACCAGGGAGAGCTCTCGAGAACTTCCTGATCTCGTACCTCCTCACATGCTCATTGACCAGGAGGGAGCCCTGAGCTCAATCATCTCCGAGCTCAAGGTTCTCTCCCAGGACATCATGCCAAACCTGCTATTATTATCAAGCAATATCTAAATGTGATCTCTTGAAATGTGTTTTTAACCAGGTTTCACTGGATTAAAGGACTCGCTGGCAGGAGTCAGGCTAAAGTGGAGTGGCACATCCCGCAAACAGCTCAAGCAGGAACCTACCAGATTCAATACTTCGGACATTATAAACAAACCACAGAAAACACCACAGTCATCACACCATACGTGGGCACTTCTGCTGCTTTTAAAGTCACCAGAAGTTTTTACTACTTTTGATCAGTGTATCACTGAGGAAGAACATTGGATGCTGATAATGAGGAGCATTTTTTAAAATAGGCTTATTTTGTAAGTCCCTTTGAGTTGAGTTCTACCATTTTTGAAGGTGACACTTTATTTTGATGGTCCATTTGAGTATTAGTAGACTGTCAGCTTAATATCTGTTGATATGCTCCTTTAACAGAAAGTAGAAGAAACTTTGCAAATACATACCAACTTACACTAACCCTACCCCCAATCTAACAGTCTATTTATAATCTAATGGGAATTAGTTGGCATGTAGATGCAATGTAACTTAAATTCAACAAACAGACCATCAAATTAAAGTGTGAACTTCAGAAATCCATTTAGCCAATTTCTGGGTCTGGTGGGAGGACTTTTATCTTAGCTTAGCATAAATCATTGAATCGGATTAGACCTCTAACAGCCCACTCAAAAATGGCACATTGTTAGTTAAGTTTAATGCACTAAATTAAAGTTCCTTGATTATTATGCCAGAATGGGAGCATAGTTCCTATTGACTGTGAAAATATCAACTTCTTATTTTCTATCAGTCTTAGTCAGTGATAAGTCAATGTACTAAGCAATGTAGTAAAACTTTTAAAAATATAAAATATATGAAGCAAACTATGCTAAAACTTAAAAAATAGATTGAAATTTTGACTGATTGTTGATTTGTGGTAGGTACAAGCTTTAAATAGGAAAATTATCAAAATCTTAGATGCTAATGGTCTAATCCGATTCAATGATTTATGCTAAGGTAAGCTAAAAGTGCTTCCACCAGACCTGGATTTAGCTTAGCTAAATATGGTAAATATGATTGCAAAAATGGTAAAACTCAACTGTTTAATTAAATAAGTTTATTTTCCAAAAAAAAATGTGTTCCTTTAACAAGATCAAGCTGTAAATTATTTAAAACTTTCATATGCAATGTACTTGAATGCCAAATCCCCAAACATTGACCTTTGTATGAATTTTTTTGAAATATTGAGTAGGTGAAGGTGAAGTAATTGTTTTGTAAAATATGTCTATAAAGCTACCCCAGTCTTAGTTCCTGTTCTTTCATGTAGAGACCAACTATTATACTTAGCCATATGAACAAGCAAAAACACAATTTTCTTTTCCTTTTCCACTTTGGTCATCCAAAATGATTGATTATATTTGCATTTCTGGTTCTGCTAACACTTTAAATGTCTCTTATGTAAAAACACCTTAGCATTTTACTGAAATATATGAGCTAGTGAAAATTGAGCTTGCATTATTAGCTCACTAATGTAAATTTACAAAACTTTTTTTGTTTTTTTTATTTATTTTTATTAAATTTTTTTTTTTTGTTATACTGGATAACTTTAGTTTGAAAAGAACTTTGAGTTCTTTAGTATCAGTAATAGTGATCTCATGCAAAATGTGCTCTGATAACAGGTTCTTAGTTTACATTCAATTTATTTAATAAAGTCATGTTTTAATTAAATTTTTCAATTTTAGTCTCATTTTTTTAAATAGCAAGCAGAAGACTAAAATGACATTTTATAACAATTTTATAACAGCATAGCTCAAACATAAATATTGATAAATAGCAATAATGGCCTCTCCTAAATATGCATTCAGTAGTTTGGTGCTGATTTATGGTAAAAAAATACTTAACTTTCATTCTTACGACTGCAGCAGTTGCAATGAAATTATGTAGTCCCTGAAAAAATTCTGAATCATCTCTCACAAATGTCTCTATTGTAGCAGGATTTTCAGGTAATGTAATATCATTGTGCCTGCTGCAGCAAAGTTCCTTGATTATTACGCCAGAATGAGCGTATAGTTCCAGTATAGACATATCTGCCTAGATAATAGCAACTTTTCATTTTTATCAGTCTTAGTCCACAATGTAAGTACAGAAGAGTCCAGCTTTAAATGGAAAAACTCATTGGACATGTTTGAACGAGAAGCTAATAGTCTAATCTGATTCAATTATCCATGCTAAGCTAAGCGTGCCTCCATCCAACTTGGCTGAATAGATTTGGAAATGGTAAAACTCAACTACTGAACTCTGGAGAGTTGTAAAATCACCCTATTTCCAAAAAAAAAGTAGAGTGGAACTATAATTACTGTGTAAAATGGTGTCAAGAATCAATGGATTAGATTCTTGATAACAAAAACGTAAATATTTATAGTAAAGAGCAAGGAAAAATTCTCTTGGGAGATCATATTAGTTCTTTTTTGGGTCATTTTATTTCCTACTAGTGAAACTAGTAAAGAAACTAGTGCTTTATTTGCTATCAAACAGAAAAGAAGTTGCAGCACTTGTGATACCCGACCCACAGGGGCTGATTTTGTAGGAATGGTCCATACTATGCGTGTCAAAAATAGCGGTCAAAGTTTTGAAAACGGACTGGCTGAAGGCTGGTCAAAAGAGCACTGTTATGCAGTGACGTTTAACTTTTCCTGGCTGATGCTTGGGCTTTAAAACTCAATATCTGTCAGCTGCTGGAATGAAGCAGAGCTGGAACAAGAAAATCCATGATTGAAGTAATATTTCAAAACTATTTTTTTTTACATAATGAATTATAATCTACCATATAAAATGATCTGTGTGCAGTGACTGAGCTTTCCTAACTGTTGTCATTTGAAGAGACTCAAACAGAAGCCCTTGATGCACAAGAAACCGAGAAGATACATATTATCAATGGATTAGTAGGATTTGCACAGTGACTGTTTAAAAGATGCTAAACATATTTGTAACACTCAGATTGTGTAGTAATAATATGGGTTATTGAATTTACCTCATTACTTTATCAGTCTGCATTGACCTTTCTTGCCCGTTGCCAGTGAGGTGACTCCAACAGCAGCACAGATGCACAACAGGAAACATACATATTAGCAATTTATTAGAAGGACACACACAATGAAAATTAAAATGATGTTTAACAATCAGATCACTGTATGTGGCATCTGAGTTTACCTTGGTAGTTTATCGATGTGAAGTGACTGATCTTTCCTACCTGTTGCCATTGAGGTGACTCAAAAAGCAGCACAGATGCACATTATGAAACAGAGAAGATAAATATTGGAGATTGTTCAGAAGGACATGCACAATGACAATTAAAAAGAAGCTGAATGTATTTGTAACACTCAGATTATGGTTTATTAATGTGTGTTACTGAATTTACCGTATTCACTTATAGTTGTGGAGTTACTTTTCTGCTGGTTGTCACCGAAGACACTCAAACAGCATCATCACAGATGCACAGCAACAAACAGAAAAAAAAAAATATTGGCAAATGTTCAAAAGACATGCACAATGTCAATTAAGAAGATGCTAAATGTGTTTATAACACTCAGATTATGTAGTAATAGTGTACGTTATTGAATTTACCTTATTCGTTTAGTTGTGTGCCGTGACTGACCATTCTAGCTCATTACCAGATGCGCAATAACAAACAGAGAAGATAAATGGTAGAGATTGTTCAGAAGGAAATAATCATTCAGATTATAGAATAATAATAATGTGTGTTATCGAATTTACCGTGTTCATTTAGAAGTGTGCAGCAACTGACCTTTCCTGCATGTTGTCAATTAAAGTGACTCAAACAGTGGCACAGATGCACAATAACAAAGAGAGAATAAACATTAGTTTGTTTAGAAGGACATGCACGATGACGATCAGAAAGATGCAGAGTTTATGTGTAACATTCAAATTATGATTACTGAATTTACCTTGGTAATGTATCAGTAGTCAACGAAGATACTCAAACAGCATCATAGATGCACAACCACCTAGAGACTATTCAGTGGAACCTGTTTATTAAATAGATGCAGAAGAATCTATATGCAACATTTAATAAATGTAGCATAAATATGAGTAACTGAATTTACCTTTGTAATTAATCGTGTGCAGCGACATTTCTGCCAGTTGTTCCAGAAGAGACTCAAACAGCAGCACAGATGCACAACAAACAGAACAATATGTTTAGAAGGAAATGCAACATGTCGATTTAATAGGAGCATATTTATTATTTTTACATTGAGATTATGAAGCAATAATGTGAGTTAATGGATTTCCCTAATACTTTATCGGTGTGCAGTGACTGACTTTCCTGCTCGTTGCCATTGAGGTGACTCAAAATGCAGCAAATATGCACATTAAGGAACAGAGAAGATAAATATGGAGATTGTTCAGAAGGACATGCACAATAACAAATAAAAAGAAGCTGAATGTATTTGTAACACTCAGATTATGGTTTATTAATGCATTACTGAATTTACCGTATTCATTTATCGTTGTGCAGTTTCCTGCTTGTTGGCACTGAAGAGACTCAAACAGCATCATCACAGATGCACAGCAACAAACAGAAAAAAAATAAATATTAGCAAATGTTCAAAAGACATTCACTATGACAATTAAGAAGATGCTTAATAATTAGATTGTGTAGTAATAGTGTAGGTTACTGAATTTACCTTATTCATTTATTGGTGTGTCATGACTGACCGTTCTTGCTCATTACCAGATGTGCAATAACAAACAGAGAAGATAAATGGTAGAGATTGTTCAGAAATCTCAGGAAATAATCATTCAGATTATAATAATAATAATAATAATAATGTGTGTTTTTGAATTTCCTTTCCTGCCCGTTGTCAAATGAAGTGACTCAAACAGTGGCACAGATGCACAACAGCAAACAGAGAATAAACATTAGTTTGTTTAGAAGGACATGCACCATGACAATCAGAAAGATGCAGAGTTTATGTGTAACATTCAGATTATGATTACTGAATTTACCATGGTAATCTATCGGTGTGCAGGGAATGAACGTTTCTGCTTGTTTTCATTGAAGATACTCAAACAGCATCATAGATGCACAACCACCACAAACAGACAAAATAAGTATTAGAGACTATTCAGTGGAACCTGTTTATTAAATAGACGCAGAAGAATGTATATGCAACTTTTAATAAATGTAGCATAAATATGGCTAACTGAATTTATCTTCATAATAAATCGTGAGTAACGACATTTCTGCCTGTTGTCACAAGAGAGACGCTAATAGAGCGCAGCACAGATGCGCAACAAGAGAAAATAAACATTAGTTTGTTTAGAAGGACATGCATCATGACAATCAGAAAGATGCAGAACAATATATCAGAAATGTTCAGAAGGATATGCAAAATGTCGATTTCATAGGTGCAATAATGTGAGTTAATAGATTTAATTCGGTGTGTATTGGCTTTTCCTTTACGGCCCAGTGTTTTCACTGAGGTGACTCAACATTAAAGTATTAGAGGCCGTGAGGGACCCGTACAATATTCTCTCAATTCCCTTAGCGCTTTAATATTTGTTTGCGACATTTATATGATTAATTAATCATTTTTAAATTCAATTTACTGCGTTAATTTATCGGCGTGGTGTGACTCACCTTTGTTGTTGGATGCCAAGAAGAAAACTTTTGAACACATTCTAATCCAATGACATACAAGATTCCAAGAGTATCCACGGTAACGCATATTAAACAACAACAATAATAATAAAATAAATAAAATAATTATATTAATTTAAATTAAATTAATACAGCAGCGTTTTTTTCTGTCATTTATCTCGTCCAAAACTGTAATTTTATTTAATAGGGTGCTATTACTTCATTGCTTACAAGAATATATTACATAAAGAAAACAATAATAATAATAATAATATCTGTATAAATAATAAAATATGAACTCCAAAATTGTAATTTTATTCATTAATGTAATTTAATTTAACAGGCTACTTTTAAGGAAGCCTTGTTTAAAACCACGTGATCTTACCTTTTGATACGCGCTCTGAAACCAAACGATTCAAAACAAACGATTCATAATGATTTCGAAGTTTCATGAAGTGCTTCGAAAGTAGCAATTAGTAACACTTATTAACATGACTTACAAGTGAGGACAAAAGACAATCAGTACTTATGACGAAACCAAAAAGGTCTGAGACAGTAGAAAAATCGACAAAGCACAGCGCTAACAGTAAAAACATGGTGACGAAGAAAATCCGGAGTTGGCCTGGATGCTGTTGGACAGGTAAGTTTATAGTCTACCTTCTAAAATAGTAGTTTTAGTGTAATTTGCAGAAAAACGAGTAAAAGTTGAACATAAAGCACTGATAGATTGCTTTTAATTAGATTTAAAATTTTAATTAGAATTAGATTGAATTGTAAAAAATGTGTGTAAATTAAACATCAGTTTAAATGAGTAAAATTAAAATAAGAAACTATTTTTCATTTCATGTAATTTGGTGTTTGGTAAAATGACCGATGCTAGTAAAAAATATTAATATGATTTGGTTTATGACCATTTATGATGACATTTCTGTACTCTAGAACTGTGCATACTCACTGGCCACTTTATTAGGTACATCTTACTAGTACCGGGTTGGACCCCCTTTTGCCATCAGAACTGCTGTAATCCTTCATAGCATAGAAGCACTGGTAATATTCGTAATATTCTTGGTAATTTGATCCATATTGACATGATCGCATCACACAGTTGCTGCAGATTTGTCAGCCGAACATCCATAATGCGAATCTCACATTATGTAGTAACAGTGTGGGTTCTTAATCTCATCCCAAAGGTGCTCTATTGAATTGAGATCTGGTGAATGTGGAGGCCTTTTGAGTACAGTGAATTCATTGTCATGTTCAAGAAATCAGTCTGAGATGACTCACGGTTTAGGACATTATCCTGCTGGAAGTAGCCATCAGAAGATGGGTTCACTGTGGTCATAAAGGGATGGACATGGTCAGAAACAATACTCAGGTAGGCTGGGAAGTTGACACAATGCTTAATTGGTACTAATGGGCCCAAAGTGTGCCAAGAATTATTTGAGTTACTGTTGCCTTTCTATCAGCTCGAACCTTCAGTCTGGCACCAACAACCATGCCACGTTCAAAGTCACTTAAATCACCTAAAGTCACTTAAACCAAGCTCGGTTTGAACTGCAGCAGATTGTCTTGCCCATGTCTACATGCCTAAATGCATTGAGTTGCTGCCATGTCATTAGCTGATTAGAAATTTGCGTAAACAAGCAGTTGTACCTAATAAAGTGGCCGGTGAGTATATTTGAAATACATAATCGTTAATGACTCATCACATTAATGATGATAATATCTGCTAAGATAATTTGTTTGAGGGTTTCTGATCAGTGTCAGAAATGGCAAGAAGAAACAGACATGTCTTTACAAGTAAATTTGATTTATTGATAGTTAGTTGATTTACCGTAATTACATTTTCACAACTCTTCACCACTCTGTAGCACTATGAAGCTCTCAGCTTATTTTTGTCCTGACAATGCCGTCCAGTTCACCCTCTAGTTCCGATGCCAATCACTGACAATAAATTATTTCAAACAGTCTGTGATTGAAAAACAAAGTTCAAACAAACAGAGTTGGAATTCAGGTATAAAAATAAGTTCTAAGTGCTTCACAAACTTTAATACTGTCACCTTTAAGGCATCTTCATATTTAACAAAAAATGTGTCCATGTGTGTTTTAACAATGCTCTCATATTCCCCAAATACAAAATATGTATGATGTGGGAAAATATTAGTAGCGATCCTGCAAATATCTTATAAAAGATAGCAAAACTACTAAATAAACAAGTCTCAACCATATCTAAAATGTCCAGATACATAACTCTGTGAAATGGTTTCATCTGTTAAAACTCTCTGTACTTGAATGTAAATACTGAAAGAAAATCAACACATAAAAAACTAACAAACCACTTTAAATACAACTTAATACCAAAGCTTACTAATGTAAATATCTGGGAAAGAAGTCTGTTTCACGTAGCACAATGAAATATTACTGTTTTCTAAAGCGGCCCTATTATGCTTATTTTTACAAGAAAGGTCTCTGATGTCCTTAGTGTATGTATGTGAAGTTTCAGCTAAAAATACCTCACAAATACATTTTATAACTCTTTGAAACTGCCCCTTTTAGGCTTTTATCCAAATACCTAGGACTGCCGCTTTGAATTCAAATGAGACTTTTCTCTCAGACCTCTTTTTTAAAAGGGCGGAGCTACAAATGCCTGTGTGTCAGCATAGTGGCAGATTCGAAACAGGTTATCTTTGTGAAAAACTGAAAATGTCAAATGAAGTGGCTCAGAAAAAGGTTGTCTGTGGAGATTATAGTGTTCATTTGTGCATCCTAAAACTCGACAGGAGCATGGCTGCTTCTCACTCAGGGCTGTCTATGCTAATGAGGGAGAGATTGTCACTAAAGACTCATTAATACTTCTGCATCAAGCGCACGCATATGCTCTGGCGCTGCCTGCACGTGGAGGCATAGCCCTCGCCGTGCTCTTTGCAGACGCACACTTCTCCAAAAATTTAACTACTAATCGCAGGTACTGTCGGCTTGGTATCGCTGACAAGTGTGGAGTGAGTGTTTACAAGTGTCGAGTCCCGTAAAGAAGGTCCAGATGGAAAGTTTTGTTTTGTGTTTGCCTTATGATTAAAGTTGTTGCATGTCCGCCAGTTCCCGCCTCAAAATGATTGAGTTTGAGCTACTTCTACATTAAGGTAGCGTTCAGAAAAAACAAAACACCAGGGAAGAAATTCGACACAGAGGAATATAAAAACCCCACTGCCAGAACTAGCGTTTCGGAAAGTGTTATTGCAGAGCAACACAAACAGTGCGAAAAAGTAAAAATGCACGACAATGCGCAAGGCATGCACCATGGGTTACGCCGATCACTCGACGCAGAAGTATAAACCAGGCTTAATGGACATGGCTTTACCTCTCCGATGACATGTACAAAGGGAAAATGTCAATCAAAGTTTTTCTGCAGACTGTTTTTATGAAGTTTGATTATAAAAAATATAGTATTTTCGTATTTATAGTATCCATTAGAGACTGGGTATATTCACACACTGTTGCTACATAATTGTGTTTAAACTAGGGCTGCACAATATATCGTTTCAGCATCGATATCGCAACGTGCGCATCTGCAATAGTCACATTGCAAGATATGCAATGTTGAGTCTTAATTATTATTAACAAGGAGCCACAGAATTGTATTTAACTACTGTATTTGTACAAAATTTGTACGATTTAAAAATTATTTAAATACATTTCAAATAAAAAACAAGATTATTTTTACTTAACCCACCGGCAGATAGTTTAGCTTGTTTTAAGGAATTACTCTTAATTTAGAAATATTGTAAGGTGAAACAAAACAATATTTTGAATAATACTTTTTTCATATTTGGACTAGAAATGAGGCAAAGTAGTAAAAGCATTTTTTGTATTTGTGATTATTCTATTTCTGTAGCTGAATTAGCTATTTCTGTAGCTTATGACTATTAGACTCTTCAGAAATTCGTCAAGTAGTGCTATTTAAACTATCTTGTGAAACTGTATTCATTAGGGTTGGGTCGATAGACGATACCATCGTCCCTCGCCGATGGCTGATAGACATCATGATGCTGAGCCGGCATCGCAATCCTCCACCCTACCCCAAGCAGCAACCTGCTCACGAAAAATACACACTTAGACCTCGTTTACACTAATATGTCTTTGTTTTTAAATGGCATTTTAGAATGAAAACAATCCGTCCACACTATACCACTGAAAACGCTCATCATGTGACCGCACACTCCCACACACACACTGTTATGCGCTCGTCTGAGCTCCAGGCAGTCAGCGGGTGCTTTAAGCACAAAACGCCAGAGAGCACGTCGGACAGTTTATCAAGGATGTACCGCTGGATTGTCTCACTATAGTTGTTAAATGTGATATTTATTTAATCTTGTCTCTATCTAACGACTTTTTAGTCTTTTGAATTCATCAAGTAACGTGTCCCAGCATCTGTACACTGCTTCAATCTTTCGCTTTCACGCTTGTACTTATTAATTTTAGTGAAAACCTCAGATACTGTTGGTTGGTTCCTGTTGGTTGTGCACATTTTTTACCAACCAAGTTTGTCAACGCCATTATAACGACACAGATCACTCTGCTTATTCATGCCAGAGTTCCGCGGAAAAAGTGATTGACAGGTGGTCATTTGTGTGTAACTTCTGTTTATTTATTTATGATTTGTTTACGGGTAAAACAAAGACCATGCGGGTCAGGTAGTTGAAACGGTAGGCTACAAATAATAAATTCTTTATGAATTAATAATTATTCATAAATAATTAATTCACTGTGACCTACGACGACGATGCCATTGTCCATCGTGATGTTTCACATTAGACATCGTACGATGCCAAATTTGTCAACATCACACAACCCTAGTATTCATATCTAGCAAACAAATAAAATATCGCAACATCAATATCGTGCAGCCCTAGTTTAAACCCCTTGTAAAAGTGATTTTTGCATAACAGGTCCCCTTTAAAACCACATAAATGATTCCGTTTTAAAGATAATCTTTTAGAGTTGAACCAGAGTCAAGCCTAAGTTACTATAAGTCATACTTTATAAAAAATTAATGATCAAACTGGATGGGGGGGGGGGGGGGGGGGGGGTACTATCCTGGATGACCACAAATTATGACACAAGTACCGTTTCAATGAAAGAAATCCATGCCTTGACTAACAGCAATAAAACATATTGTCGTTTTGTTAGGGGTTTTTTTTGGAAAGGTTTGGGATTGATTTGTGGGCAGCCTTCAGGCTGCCCTGTTCCTGAGTAGTCAAAAGATGACTCACAATCTAAAATATTGCAAAAATGCTAACAAAAAATACACTTAGGAAGATAAAAAAAAATCACTACTAAACCTATAAACACAGTCGAACACGTGGAACAGATTAACATAAACACTACAGAGACTGTTAGTTCGTTCTTTTAAAACACTCCATATCCATCGCCACGGGCTGCCACAGCAAAAGCAGGGTAACCCTCATAGGTTGCATAGGCAGTCAGATCCTGGCCCAGAGAAACGGCCTGTTTCAGCTGAGTGCCAGTGGTGCTGGCAATTGCATAACCTGTGGAAACAGCAAAAAAAAAAAAGAGAGAACATGCTTAGGGCTCATTATAAATAAATAAATCTGAATAAAATATTAAAGGGCACCTATGATGAAAATCTACTTTTGTCAGCTGTTTGGACAAAACTGTGTAAATAGTGTATCCACTGCCATATTGGAGTAAATAACTTTTAAATAACTGGAAGTAAATAACTGGAGTAAATCTTTTTACTGCCATTTAAATAGGTTTTCCCCGCCCACCGAATTGATATTTCTATTATAACATATAGAAATTATAATGACTATAAGCTTTAATAACATATATATACAGAACATTTTTTGCAAATAAACTGGGATTAAAATATTTGTTACAACTCTCTGTGGTTTTTATAAGTTTAAAACGTTTTTAAAATAGAGCTTGTTTGTAATAAAGAGAGTAAAATCACAATTCTTAACCGCTGTAATCACCACGGCTGCATGGTGTCAGTAAGCGCTAATATTTGTGTGTGTGTGTGTGTGTGTGTGTGTACTTTAAACGGCATTTGTGTGAGACACGTCATTTCAGAAAGGCTTGTATAAACTCCACCACAAAGACATAAAATAAACTTACTTGGTATTTTTGACTAAGCAGCTGTATTTAGCTTCATCCGAGTCTGTCTCTGTCACTGTGCTGTTTACCTGACATAACGCATGATGAGAGGCAGACACGCATGTGGGAACGGTGGGCGGAGAGAAGCAGCTCATTTCCATTTAAAGCCACAGGCTACAAAAACAGCTACACTGTACTCAGACACCAAAATGGGCAGATTTTGGAGGCTATAATTAATAATCTGATGAGTATTTTAAGCTGACATTTTATAGCCACATTTTGGAGACACCAAAGGCTTACATCTTGTAAAAGGGGTAAAACAGGTGCCTTTTAAGGAATCCTTTACACCAAGGATGATAACTATTAAATTATATTGTCAAAATTCATTCACTCATTTTCTTTTCAGCTTAGTTCCTTTATTAATCCGGGTTCGCCACAGCAAAAAGAACCGCCAACTTATTCAGTATGTTTTAAGCAGCGGATGCCCTTCCAGCCACAACCCATCTCTGGGAAACTATTGTAAAAATAATAAAACAAAAATCACTAGCCAGTAATGTAGCCAGAAAAGAATCTTTAGGTTAAAAGAGAATTTGTTGAGTGTTTCACTGTTAGATTAAATGAGATTACAAAAACTAGTTTTACTAGTCAAATGCTCTGGCAATGCAGTGTATTGAGGACATCTGCTGGTTACAACGTTGTAAATACAACATTTTTTTCTCTCTCTCTCTTTTATTAAACCTTCAAATAACAAACAGTCATTCTCATCTACCATTGTTAAAAGTATTTAACTCTATATACAAGCAGGATAATAATTAAAGTAGTACAAGAAAATAATAATTAAATAAAATATCAAATTATACTACAGCACAAGATAATATATTCTAAATAGAGCTGTGCGATTTGGAGAAAATATCTAACTGCGTTTTTTTTTTTTTTTTTTGACAGATATTGCGATTGCAATTTGGTTTACGATTTAATTCAGGCTTCAAGCTGATTTTAATTTCATTAAAGCTTCAGCTCAATAATCTGTAAGCCGTGGCTACAATTCTGCAACAGCTCTTAAAAATGACCTGTTTTTGTTCTGTGTTTGTGACTTTGAAACCAAGATATTCCCATATTACAAATGCTGTTTTTCTTTGATATTAATTAATCTATTAATGCTCCTGAAGCAGCAGACTCCATAATCCCACAGCACTTTCCTGTTTGTTTAAATTTTTTTTTATTGTGGGCAAAGTTCAGTTGCACAATTCTGATTGGGCAGAATGAAAATGTGCTCACTCAGTTGGCTAGTTATAAATCCAGATCAAATGATTTTGGCACGATTTCCATGACGTAGGGTATTGTGGGGAGTCGTAAATGACAAATGGACGTCGTGACACAAGATTCAAACATTTTTTCTCATGTAATGTGGCATAGTTCACGACACCATCGCAGAAAGTCTAGCATGTTTAATTTTCTAAAGCATAGCGGGCTGGTTTTAAAGCACTTCACCTCAGATGTTATTCGTTATTTTTGTTTACATAAATACATATATATTTTATATTACAGCCTCTTGCGATTAACTAATTTCAACGTTTCACATTGTGATTTGATTTCGATTAATCACATAGCCTTAAATATAAATATTATATAGATCGATAATACACAACTCATACTGTTAGGGTCAGTTTTTTGAGAGTTATAAATTCTGAAAGCTGAACAAATAAGCTTTTTATTGATGTGATTTGTTAATCGGAAATTATTTGACACAATTTGAAAATGATCAATCTGAGGGTTAAAAAAATCTAAATAATTTGAAAATCAGCTTTAAAATTGTCTAAATGAAGTGCTTATAATGCATATTACTAATCAACAATTGAGTTTTAATGTATTTACAGTAGCAAATTTATTATATGTTCATAAATATGAATCCATGATCTTAATTTAATGATTCTAAAGATTTTTGTCATACAAGAAAAATCAATAATTGTATACAATGTGTTTTGGGTGGTGCCAAAAATATACCCATGATTGTTTTTTTTGGTTTGGTCCAGGGTCACATTCTTCTATTATTGTTCTCTGTGTGAAGGGGCCTTAAGTTCTTATTTGGTTGGGAGTAATTTATTTCATTATAACAGAATTTGGATCACAGTAAAATAATAAATATTAGCCTTACAGACCTTACATACCTGGGAATGCAGCAGCAACAGCCGCAGCAGCAGAGGCATCGGCGCCCTCTGTCTGAACACCAAGGATCTGCAGCGTGTGTTCGGCCGCATGCAACTTCGCCTCATCCATCGATGCACAGAGTTTGGCAGGGGTGAATGGGTGTCTGATGGAGCACACAAGTTAGAAGAGTTGTAAACAAATTAGCTAATAATATGGGGATATATTGTGTATTCAGCTGAGTGGTATAGATGAGATGATTTAGGTTTATCTTCACAGAAGTTGGGATTGGCTACATCTGTGACAATTTGCATTGCTATGCCTCGTGTCTGACTAAAGTGTTAAGTGTCTCAAAACCTTGTGAGCTCTTCCAACTTTTGTTGCTGTAAATTCAAACAGTAGTTTTATTAGTAGTTAAAAATAAAATGTATAGAAAATAAATAACTGGATTTAATTATGGATTTACAAATTAAGCACTGGGTTTAGGGAAGAGTTTAAGGTAGTAGTTTACTAGGTAATGCACTAGGTTACTAGGTACAAGTAAACGTATAACAAAACACACCCTAAGTAACATACTGTAATTCAGATTCACAAAAATGTAGACATCGCCCTCTGGTGGATTTGTCATCTGAAACGTGCAATGAAATGTAACCAGATCAACGTATTTACATTTTGCTAAAATGTAGCCTGAATCACGTGTTTACAATGAGCCTGGGTTATTATTGTTACAAGCGACTATGAGATGCCTGAAAATCTAGCTAGGCAGGCAGCTCACTAGGTTTTGAGACCCTGTCAATCTGAGTGTTTGGTTGAAGGAAAGGTTATGGCTTACATATTTGGATATTGAGTAGCAAGAGCAGGGATGGTGACTTTATAAAGGAACAGTTGCCTCTGATCTGGTCCAATAGCAGAGTGAAGCTGGTAGACAGGTTGCCCCCAGTTATTCTTTTGGCAAATATCTTCCAAGATCTGCAAAAACCCAGGCAAAATTGTCCTTGGAGAAATGTTCGGTAATCTGCAATAGATGTTTTCGCTGAGGATATGAGTGTACCTGTGGGGCGTGTTTGATGCCTTGGGGCTTCAGAGTGACTGGGTTCATGGGCGTGAGCTCCATGCCAGGAAGAAGGTCATAGAGCTTGTCGTCGGGGCGTTTGTCTGTCTTGAGTTGGTATGTGGCACAGCCACGACCCACACCTGCATAGGCAAGATATCCTCGCCCGCCTAAACCACGTACGCCCGCTGCCCCTACAGGTACATTCATGTAAATTTCTAGGAATGCAAGAAGGCATTAAGTCGAATCAAATCACCAGAAATCACCCAGGTTTCAATCAAGACTCAGAGAAAGTAATCATCATATGGATATACTCCAAGCCAGCACATTACAGAAGATGCATTTCTGATTCTTTTGTCTGATTAGTATTTTTGATGATTTGATACCCTTGATTTTTGGACCCCATCCATTCAGAAAAATATATATCACTGAACTGTAATATGCAGGCATGGATAACAATTTCAAAAGGACTAACTGCCAAGAACAATATTGTTGAATACATTGGGTTTAAAGTCACATGCAAATGAAGATGCAAATATTATATGTTTTAACTGCCACAAGGAAACATTATGTAAAGATATTCATGTTCCCTGGGTCTTTTGCCTAGCTGTCTCTTTAAAGTCAACATGAAATTCAAATGCACTCAATTTTACTTCTGATGATACTGCACATAGTTTGCAAGTGCATGTTATTTCAATAAAAGCAAATGTTTTTTTCATCGCATATCGTATTATGCAATTTCACACACAATTGTTTGTGTGACATAAATGTAGAATACGTTTCATGTTGATTTTAAAAATCATGTATGAATTATAGCTCTGTGTAGTAAATGCTTTACTACTGATTACAGAACCGTTTGTACTGCCAAAATGCACACGAAGACCATCTATCTATCTATCTATCTATCTATCTATCTATCTATCTATCTATCTATCTATCTATCTATCTATCTATCTATCTATCTATTCATCCATCCATCCATCCATCCATCCATCCATCCAATCATCCATCCATCCATCCATCCATCCATCCATCCATCCATCCATCCATCCATCCATCCATCCATCCATCCATCCATCCATCCATCCATCCATCCATCCATCCATCCATCCATCCATCCATCCATCCATCCATCTAATAGATTTTTTGGTAATGATCAGAATGATTGTATATTAAAACTATTGCATTTTTAATAGATAATTCAAACCCTGATTGATGGTTTCGAAAGGATTTCGTTGGAGGTGATTGTGAAATATTTAATCACATCTGCAACAGATTCAGTAAGTGAATGAGATTACTCACCTCTCACAGAGGGTGTGCGGACAAGACCCCTGGTACTCATTTGCCCCTTAGTACTGGGGAAGCGGAACTGGTTTGGGATGGTTGCGTATGCATGGGGGGCGTAGAATATCGGTGCTCCTAGGTAGGCAGCTGAGGGATCGTACATCTGGCCTACAGTGTAAGCATAATCTCCTTGGAGCACAGTACCACCACGGCCCCCTGTGCCTCGGGTGTACCGCACATAGCTGTCCTTGTCCACAGGCTTGGCCAATGTGACCTCAATTGGTGAACCGTCAATAACCTAGTGGGAGGTGCGAGTTTATTATTTGCATTTATTTCTTAAGGATTAGATTAACCTTTTTTCACTGCCTGGTCAGTGTAAATCAGGGTGAACAATAAGCCAGGTGGGGCCAGTAGTCGAGCTGCGGTACCAAAATAAAGCTTTACTCTAAAACCAACCCTTAGCACACCTTTCTATCTTTATTGCAAAAAAGACAGATGTCCAGGATCAGGGAAAAGACAAATGGAATACTAAACTAAATAAATAAATGCTTCCAATCATATAAGATTAGTCCAAGTTCTGCAAATTGTCTCTAGTATTTAGTAGTTCTGTTCACGTAAGTAGCCTTAAACATCACATATACTGTAAATATATGTGGCTGCATCTGGTCCACACAACATTCCTGATTCTCCCTAATCAGGTACACTGGAACTTGTTTTTATGACCACTCCTCAAGCCACACTATGGGCTTATATGGACTAAGGTATTCAGTGGGTCAAACCCCATTGGATTTTGGTCGCAAGGACGACTCATCAAAGTTAAAGCCCTTGAAGTACTGTGCATACATGACTGGCTCTGACATGCAGTAACATGCTTGCTTTTGGAGAGAGGAAAATGGTTACTAAGTGGTGCCTCACCTTTCCATTCAGTGTATTCATGGCATTGATGGCGTCCTCCCTTTGAGAGAAATGAACAAAAGCATAGTCTCGGATCTTCTTCACACGTTCAACAGCACCTGTGAATTAGAAAATACTTAGTATTCTTTTATTGTAAAGTATAAATCAATAAAGTATTTGCAGAGGTAAATAATGTAAATACTCATAAATACTATTTAAAATAGGGTTAGAGATTCTAACTAAGATTTAAACAGCATAATTCACCCACAATTTTACTCAATTTCATGTCATTCCAATCCTATATGACCGATTTAAAACAATTACAATCTGCATAAAAATGAGATCTAGATTTTTGTAGACCCATACTGCTGGGTTGGCCAACACTCATTTTGGAAAGCAATAGTTTAACTCTTAACTCTAATCTAACACAACTGAAAAATGTAGTCAAACGTATCCAAAATAGCCCCTTTAAAATTCCCTTGATTATTCCACTAAAATAGACGTCTTGAAGGAGTGAATGAAAATGAGTGAGTGAACTTGAGCACTAAGTGCACCAGAAGAGATGCCATTTTTTGTGCTTTGCTGGTTTATAAATCCCTTAGATTGGATTTTTTTACACTTTCTAGTTCAGACCCTCTGATAGTTATTTAACACTTAGTTGTATATTAGTAATTAAACCCAATATTTTGATTTTTGTAATGTATACAGGCATTATTTTAATTAAATATCAATTTGTTTACAAACTTACACTTATAAAATTCCACTGTGGATGCCATCTAGTGGTCAGATGTAAAAAAAAAAATTAATTCAAGTATGTGAACTCCCACGGTGCATTATTGGTATTTTTAGCTGCTAAATATACATAGGTTGTACAATCATTATTGCAGTGCATTATGGGATTGATCAAGTGCACTTTAGAACTTCTACTAAGGTTTCGGGACCACTACAAATGGCTGCTCCCTCAAATAGTGCACTATTCAATTTTATTCACATTTTATTTAAGATAAAGCCAAGGTCTCTAAAAAGCCACATGGAGGTGAGTAGAGAGTTAGACAACCAAAACTCTTGTGGACCTGAGTTAGCCACTTTTGTATCTGGATGCAGCCTTTATGATGCAAGTTGAAATTGCATCGGCCAGAGATGCATTGTCAGACACAATGCACCCAATGGAGCCCTCAATGCATCGAGTCTGAAGACAGACCCCTCTCACTTTTGCCATCAGTGAAAAAACAAGTCAAACACACTAAGAAAAGAAAAAAATAGAAAAAAAAGTTATGTAAGTTGGGCCAACGTGAGTGTGAAGACAGGTATAGCAGAATGTTCACTTTGGCCCAATCCCAATTCTATTTTTTACCCCTTCCCCTTGAAGGGCTTCAAATTTCAGAAATGGCACAACACTACAACACCCGCACACGTCATCTTATGTTGTTGTGAGATGCGAGCTCTTCATATGAGATTAATGATGGCAACTGCTGTAGTTATTCCAGTTGAATTAATTGTTTTAAAAAAACATGACCGTAAAACACGAACGCTGTTATAAATGTATTAATATTATTGCTTGTTTGTTGTAAAAATGTAAATAATTAAAAATATATAAATTTGATATCTCTTGATTTGCATGTGCCACCAAATTGCAGTTGTAGCTGATGTATTCTGGGAAACTTTCGTACGCCTTGGTTTCTAGTGTGGTCCTGGAAAATCTTAGTTGTCCTTCCCCTTAACCCTATGCTTTCAAGTTAAAGATAATTGGGACACCCCTACACTTTCAAGTGGATGCACAAAACAAGGGGTAAGGATCATACAGCATATTAGAGAAGAAAGGTCTTTTGACAATTTGATGGCTTTCACACCTATGATTTTCACCTGGCAGATTTCAGAATGAGTGTAAAAAGTTCTAACCACTTGCATTGAACGACTGAACTGAGCGTTGTGTCCAGAATATTAGATAGGCTTCTTATTTTTGGCAACTCACCAGGTTTGATGCTATTGAACTCCTTTTCAATAGTCTCCTCTGTGGTGGGCAACATCAGATTACGAACATAGAGGATCTTCACTGTGGCCATGGTGTCCTCATCTACTTCCACTTCAGGTTCAGCCCAGTCGACTGCAATAGGATGACCCCACAGCTGAATCCTTCCTGGAAAGGAGGGAGAAAACAGTGTTGGTGGCTGGTCTTTTTTTTTTTTTTTTTATCTCTCGCTCATCTCTTCTGGGCAATGAACTAAGTATCTTTGGACCCAACATGAGTTCAGCCTGAGGGAAATCAATAAAACCTTGCCTTGTTCTGGAAGCTGATAATTGCCTTGAAATATGTCAGTACATTTGGAACAAAAGTGGAAGTGGTTTCTGGGCAAGACAACTGGGTTGATATCTAATGGAGCTGAAATATTTTTGACTTTTTGGTTTCACCTGGGAGCAGTTTCCTCCTGGCCATGGCAGCAGCTCTGTGGGTCTCATATTCCACAAATGCAAAACCTCGGTTCTTGGCCTTGTCAGCAGCGCTTGGGTAAACAATGACATCCATGACACCATCCGTCACTTTCTTCATCTCTGCCAGGATCTCTTCTCTCTTTTTAGTCTTTGGAATACCACCCACAAATAGGCGACAGTTGTCTACACTTGCACACACACCCAGAAGCCTTCCATTCCTGCATGAAGATGCGTGAGAACTGTCAATTTTTTGGTTAGAAAATGGTTTATCCACTAAATATCCAATGACTCACCGGATTTCATAGTTGTTGAGCTGTTTCATGGCATTCTTAGCTTCTTGTTTTGTGGAGAAGGTAACAAATGCATAGCCTCGATTGTTGCCATTGAAGTCCATCATCATCCGTACTTCATAAATTTTGCCAAACTATAAAAAAGGTAAGTGTAACTTTTAAATTCACTACATTTAAATGTCTCAGGAAGCCTGTTTTCACTTAAATATGAACTTACCCAGCAGTTTAATTTAAATTTTAATATAATGTAACCTAATATTTGGATTTGTCCAATGTGAGTTATGTGGCCCTGTTTATTTTTTAGATGGGGTGGGAACCGCCAACCTGATTTTACCAAGTAGGACATGTTCCTGGATTAACATCTATGTTGATCCTGGAACAACATTACAATCAGCCAATCAGAATTATGAGATATGTTTACCGTTTATGTTAAGTTTAGGCTTATGGTTAGGTTTAGGCACTTCTACGTGAGTGTTATCCTGCTATTATTCCCCTCTGATTTTGGGAATAATTTAAAGTTATTGTTGGGTTAGGGGTAGGGAATAGGTATGGATTACATTTTTGAACAAAAATTATGTTTAAGGACCAACATAGATTTTAATCCAGGATCGCATCGTACTTGGCAAAATCAGGACGTGGGAACAGACTTCCGTTTGGTTAAACGACTTTTACTTTTAAAAGACTTTTAAAAGACATTTACTTTGAATATTTTAGAATATTATTCTGAATTAATTTTCTGTTGACCAGTTTTCCTCATACTTTTTCACAGAGTGGCACCAGTTCATCTTCAAAGAGGTCTCGAGGAAGCTTTCCCACAAAAATCTCACTGCCTCTTTCGGGAGGTGAGCCTTCCCATCCAGGAGGTGGGCCACCGTATCTCCTCTGGCCATTTTCCTGAGGAGAAAACAACTGCGATGACTCTATAGTACAAGTTAATAAATACACTGAGATGACCAGAAGGTAAAGTCATAAAAGATAGTGGTAAATGATACGGTGATACTATAGATGACAAGGCAAATCATTCTACTGATCCTTATGTTTCATTTGTTTGCAGATGACAGAGATTTTCCATTTTTGCCACATGAGGGTGCTACTACACAACACACTAAAAGCTGCTAAAGATAACAAGACAGATATACAGTCAGAATATTCCCTATAATTAAACAAAATGGATCTTATGGACCTCATTGCGATATGGAATTTCAGTTTTTTTAAAGTAAAAGTCAAGGTAAGACGTGTTCATATTCCATTATCCCACATGGGCACCTGTCCAGTTACCTAAAGCTGGGTTAATTCCTACCTGGTGTATGTGATATCCAGTGCGCTGGATAAGAGATCGCAGCGCAGCTTCTTTCTGTGTGCCAGTCAGTCCATCCCCACATTTTTGATTGGTTTCCATTGTGAGTGATTATCAGCAATAAATCAGCAAAATTAGGGGTGCTCACTGAAATTAAATCAAAGTTCAAACACACATAAATGACAGGGAAAGATAGCGTACTCTTGTTTTAAAGCCGAATAAGATGATAAGCCTAGACTCATGGATGGGTTCAAAGGTAAGAGGTTTGTATGTCCTAACCGTACCCTTTCGAACAACAATAATCTATTGCCATTTTTCTCATTTATATGTAAATTTTCAACTGTGGGAGAACTCAACGGAAAAGGAATGTGGTTATTTGGTCTAAATATAAACATGTTACTTGCTAAATTTAATCACTGACTTCAAAGTCAGTTTGAAGTGCATGAAGAAAGCTCTGGGTATACCGTATATTAGCTTTTTATCTGCTGGGCAGTGTTGGCAAGAAAAGTGGGGAAAGAAACATTTTCCTCACCACCGGGTCAAGGACCGCAGTGTAATATTTAACTGAAGAGAGCAAATCAAAACAGCAGACAATGATTGAGTCACATATGGTTCAATAGGAGGACATCTTTATCCGCCCTATTTTCATACTTTGTTTTAACTCGAAATCAGTCTTAATTCTATTATTACATCAGAAGAGTGTATAAATAACTCAGGGTTTAGGAATAGTTCATACAAAAGAAGATTCTGCCATCATTTACTTGTTCTCATGGCATTTCAAACATTTTAACTGTCTTTGTTCTGTAGAAGACAAAATATGACTATACTTTTATACAGTAACTACTTTATACAATGGGATCCAAAAGGAACACTGTTTTACAAGTCTAAAGACAAATGAATATATAGTTTTTTTTTAAACTACACCTTAAAGTTTTTAGTTACAGTATGCTATTGATTAAATGTAGAATTTTAATAATATGAAACAAAATTAATGTGGACAGCAGCACTGATCATTTTATTTTTATTGAGGGATATTTCACCTAAAATTTAAAAATGTATAGTTTATTTACACACGCTCAGGGTAACAAGCATTAAATGCTAGTAGTACATTAAAGAGGACTTTTGGCTGAATCTGTGATTACTATATAATGCAAGTCAATGGTCACCCATTTTTGAGATTAATAATATATACAAATAAGTCCAAATCAATTGTCATGGCTACTGATAGTATACAGAGGTCTTATGATGCGAAATGACTGGTCTGTGCAAGAAATTCAACATTATTTACAGTATTACCTTTAATCAAAGTGTAGTGAGTGCAAGGTTCAGGTCGCCGAGAACTGTTTATCCAGATTAAAATAACTGTTTATTATAGATTAAAACGAATAATTCATTCATTCATTCATTCATTTTCTTTTCGGCTTAGTCCCTTTATTAATCAGTGGTCATCACAGCGGAATCAATGCCAATTTATCTAGCATATGTTTTATGCAGCAGATGCCCTTTCAGCTGCAACCCATCACTGGGAAAAGCACTCTCATTCACACTCACATATATATGGACAGTTTAGCTTACCCATTTTGCCTGTACCGCATGTCTTTGAACTGTGGGGGAAACGGGAGCACCCGGAGGAAACCCACGTGAACACGGGGAGAACATGCAAACTCCACACAGAAATGGCAACTGACCCATCCGAGGCTCAAACCAGCGACCTTCTTGCTGTGAGGCGACAGTGCTACCCACTGCGCCACCGCGAATAATATTTAAGAAAATGTTCTGTATCTTAAAAGGCAGATCTTTTTGCTCAGTGCGTCATCAGAAGCCACAGAGATTAATTTGGACATGTTTTTATGTGTTTACATTTAATCGCAAAAACAGATGACCATTGACTTGCAATATACGATTCACCAAGTACCCCGTATTGAGCAAAATCTTCTTTTAAGGTGTGTGTAAAAAGGTGTATATTTTGCTAGCACACATTATTCTTTATGTAAATAATTAATCAGGGGATGTTAATCCTTTTAGGAAATTTTTTTTGTTTTGGTAACCTTCAATCCAACCCAAGCTCATTCTGATTACGTACCCCTGTATACATTTTTGGAGAGAGCAAAATACGGCCAAGGAGCTATGTTTTTTTTGCAGTTTTCGCGAATCCACTAGAGGCCACTGTGCACACTTTTTCAGATCTCAAATTTCTCTCGCGAGTGCCACGTAAATCCACCAAAGGCCGCTGTCGACTGACTCACTGACTGATTGACTGATTCTCCTTACCCTCCCCCTTCCATAAACCCAACCAATAGTGTTTTCAAAAGCACCGATTGACTCGCTTACTTCCTTTCCTAAACCCAATCGCAGTGTTTTCAAAAGCAATCCAGAAAAAGAAAAGCCCTTATGGCAGCCTGATTTTTACCACGTTTTCAGGTTTTACCACATTCTTACCCTGTTATTTACTTGTTTATTTTATTTTTTGGCTTTTGTTTTACCTGCTTTCTGGAACCATTCTTCGTTGGACCCGAACCCTTTCAACACAGTCAACTCTGCTGTGTCTCAAGTCCACTAACGTATGTATCGCGGTAACAGCAGAAAAGCCGTCCATACGGAGGCCAGCTGGTAAGCGTGAAAAGGAACAGCATCATACCGCCCCGAAGCATTCGTTTTAAAGACGAAATGCAGCCATTCGTACTTCTGGCTACATACTTCGCAATCTCCAGAAATGTATATAGGACTATGTTTTCAGAATGAGCCTATGTTGTCTCAATCAAAGTCTGCCCATTTGCTTCAGCGTTTGGACTGGCGGTCCGACCATATGCTTAACCCTTTACCCTTAGTTTGCTATAAGGGGAATGATGCACAAAAATAAAGCTCCGCCCTCTACTCAATATTCTGTTTTAGTTGAAAGTACATAAATCTGGTTCACACAGACTTCTATGTTCTACTGAAGAAAAAGTCACCTACAGTACATCTTCAATAGACTGAGGGTGAGTAAATAAACTGCAAATTTTAATTTCTGGGTGAACTGTCCTTTTAATTTCAGGATAACAAGTTATCACATCACAATATAATCGCCTTTATGTGCAGACTTTGTCGATTAAGCAAATTTGAGCATAGTAAGGCATGACTGAAATGCACTTCTGACCAAAATTGGGCAAGCAGTAGACTTAACCAAAAAGTAAGCAAAAAAAAATCTCCATTTATCTAGACCTATTATTAACAAGATCTCCTTTGTGATTATGCTGTTTTCAAGATGAAGTGCTATCAAGCGTGATTGAATCGCACAGCCACGGGTCTTTAAAATCATCAGTGGAGTGTCTATTTGTCTTTGTCTTTTTTTCAGCTTCACTTGATCAAAGGGAGATGCTGAAGACAACAAAGCAGCGTGAGTACAGAATAGGGGTCAAAGGTGGCAAGACTGCTAGCCTTTTTCAGAAGCACTTCAGCATCTGCATGTAATCATGACAGCAATGGTGATACCATGATCACTGTTTCTCTATAAGTGGCTCAAAAAAGACAAAAACAAACTGGTCTATATTTGGTGTAAAATTCTGTTTGACAGTTTTGAGAGCCGAATCTAAACTCCTTCCAATACCCAGATCTAAGGTAAAATCTAATGGAAATCAAACCTCTGTATTGGAATGATAGAAATGAGATCGGCTTCCACTTTGTCCGAGTCTTGCCTTAATATTCATTTATTCTCCATTGCTGATAGGTTAGAGCCGCACGATGGCTCAGTTGTTAGCACTGTCGCCTCACAGCAAGAAGGTTGCTGGTTCAAGCCCCAGCTGGGTCAGTTAGCATTTCTGTGTGGAGTTTGCATGTTCACCCCGAGTTCATGTGAGTTTCCACCGGGTGGCATCTGCTACGTAAAACATATGCTGGATAAGTTGGCAGTTCATTCCGCTGTGGCGACCCCTGATTAATAAAGGGAATAACCCAAAGGAAAATGAATTATAGGTTATAATAATAGGTGTCTTGCTGTAATAGTTGTCTTGTCATGCTTCCAGTACTGAGTTACAACTGGAAGGGCATCTGCTGCGTAAAAAACATATACTGGAATAGTTGGCAGTTCATTCCGCTGCAGTGACCTCTAAAATAAAGACTAAGCCAATGGAAAAATAATGAATGTAAAGCATTTTAGTCGGCCTGCAGCTATTTTTGAATCTGCTTTATAAATAAAATGTACTGACCTTAAACTTGACGCTACTGTAAATACACTTATAGACACTTATTTTACACACATTTTTAGTGCAGTCTAAACTTATGAAATTATACTACTACATTACATTGATAAAAGATCCACTTAGTTGTGAAAATATACTTTTTTATGCCTAGTACATTCAGTGTGCGAGGATTTCCATGGTGATCTTAAAAAAAAAAAGCAGGATCACGATGCCCTGGCAGTCTGTAAGCTCTTTTGAATTTGCCATTCTATTCAGAAGTTCTACAATGCAACGCATCTCGCTAGCAATGACAGAGCTAATGTGTTTGCCTTTGCAAATTCAATAGCTTACGCAAGCGCATAGGACAGAGTTTCTTCAGACTGAATGTACTTCACTGAGTGAGATGCTATTACCACACGATACCGAAATGTTGGCTTTTATTAAACCCATACAGTGCAAGTGACCAACAATCTTTAATAGTAGGGGTCACAAATGATCCTGAAGCGTCAGGGACACAAGAGTGATGGCCGAGCATTAGAAATCCATTAAAGAGAGCGTTTTTTTTAAAGACAGTTGGGAAAGGACTCCATTAGTCTGCTGTCCATCCATTGCTCTCTTCTGGACAGCCTGGTAACCGTTTGCATAAACAAGATAACTAGACGTGCTCTTATCATGCCTGGATCACTGGCTGCTTTTCAGCGCATGTTGACTGAAGCTAAATACACACGTTCTGAAGGCCATTGTGCTGGACAGAAAGTGCAACGCAGGTGCGGGGAATATAGTATTTTGTAATTGCGCTTCAATTGCATATTACATGGTCCTTGACACTGTTTTTATAGTAGGATAAAACACATGGTTTTAGTTTTGAACCTCCCACTCCAACCACACACATAGACTCAGAATGAAGGTATAAAACTGTAATTGGTTATGAAAGTTCGATTTCTGTATCTCTATACCCCTTAAGTGTATAAACAAGGATGCAGCAGAGTTTGCACAATGCTGATGCTGTCAAACCATTGGTGTATTTAGTCAGTACGGTGGTGTTCAATGAGTACCACATTTTGAAATGCCATATGCTGAAGCATTTCAATAACAGCAGTGATTAGCTGAGTCTGCGTTACAGTTTATCGTCTTACAAATATGAAAAAATCACATGTGCATGCATAAATGTCAAACTTTAATAGTTGGAGAAAGCTTAAAGGTGATGGGTAGCTCATTTCAGCATTATAACCACTGATAAAGCATGCCAACATATCTGTCATGTGAATAATTATCTGTAATATTAGTCAAGTTAGCATGTATACCTTATTGATGACCCCTTGTGTAGTTTATATAAACATTGCTTTTGCAATCATGCTGTGAATTATTTTATAAATGTGTAATAGTGCAGTTAAAAGCATTAAGATAACAGTGCCATATGGATGAGCAGTTTTTTTTGACACTGATAAGGCACGATGTCACATAATTTGTTATTAAAAAGGCGACTTACCTGAGCAATTTCAGAGATCACCACCCGGAAGACTCAGACCCTCATTCTGCTGAATTTGGCAACGTGTCACTGGGGTGATTCTGTAATCACATCATATCAAACTCCAAAGGTTCACTGTCCTGGGGCTGCTTTACAAGCCGGCGAGGTTAAACGTTAACCAGCTCTATCTCTGCCTCTCGCTGTAGGCCAGCCCTTTGACCAGGAACAGCACGATCACGCTTCGCCTGCAGCAGGGAGACTCCTTTTTTTATTAATTAATTTAAATAATTTATTTTGATAGATTTTTTTAAGAGTCTGTTTTCTACATTCTGCGCATGATGATTTTAAAGAGGTGGGGATCAGCAGTTTAGCAGTACACTGTTACAATGAATCACCAACTATTCTGGCATATGTTTAATGCAGTGGATGCCCTTCTAGCCGCAACCCAGCACTGGGAAACACCCATACACTCTCACACTCATACATTCATTTGTGTATTCATTTTCCTTTGGCGTAGTCCCTTTATTAATCAGGGGTCACCACAGTGAAATGAACCGCCAACTTATCCAGCATATGTTTTATGCACCGGATGCCCTTCCAGCTGCAACCCAGCACTGGGAAACACCCATACACTCTCACACTCATACATTCATTTTGTGTATTCATTTTCCTTTGGCGTAGTCCCTTTATTAATCAGGGGTCACCACAGTGAAATGAACAGCTGACTCATCCAGCATAAGTTTTATGCACCGGATGCCCTTCCAGCTGCAACCCAGCACTGGGAAACACCCATACACTCTCACACTCATACATTCATTTGTGTATTCATTTTCCTTTGGCGTAGTCCCTTTATTAATCAGCGGTCACCACAGTGAAATTAACCGCCAACTTATCCAGTATATGTTTTATGCACCGGATGACCTTCCAGCTGCAACCCAGCACTGGGAAACACCCATACACTCTCACACTCATACATTCATTTGTGTATTCATTTTCCTTTGGCGTAGTCCCTTTATTAATCAGGGGTCACCACAGTGAAATTAACCGCCAACTTATCCAGCATATGTTTTATGCACCGGATGCCCTTCCAGCTGCAACCCAGCACCGGGAAACACCCATACACTCTCGCATTCACACTCATACACTACAGCAAATTTAGTTTTTCCAATTCACCTATAGTGCATGTCTTTGGACTGTGGATGAAAGCGGAGCACCCGGAGGAAACCCACGCAATCACGAGGAGAACATGCAAACTCCATACAGAAATGCCAACTGACCCAGTCAGAGCTCGAAACAGCAACCTTCTTGCAGTGAAGCTACAGTTCTAACCACTGAGCTTCCGTGCCGCCCCTGAAACTCAACATATGTAATTTTTTTGGCACACAAAAATTGGTTTCACAAAAATATATTTCCAATTATGAGTCTTTGTTAAACATTAAATTTGAGTGTTTTTGGTATCAAAGAATCTGAAAATTCCTGTTCTATTTCAAATAAATTAACAAACAAATGCTGTTTTTCTGTTTTTAACACGTAGATTGCCCTTTATTTCCATTCAGCTCTATGTATTGACAAAGTAAACATGCTACTGCTGATGTCTTGTTGTCATGGCCAGTGTTTGCTGTCTCCCGACTTGTTTGTTTGACTTTGATATGGGCAACTGGTCCCATGCTCCCTGTGCTCTCTGAACCAACTCTATGTGCTATAGAGTCTACTGACCTCAATTTTGCATGAATGCAGATGACGTCTAACAAATAAGGAGCCATTTTAGTGGTGTATAACACCAACAATTGCTCGCATTGATATTTCATCATTTAAAAAATAATAATAATAATTTCTGCATTCAGATTCAGCAGGTCGCACGGTCAGCAGAGAAGTCATTTTAAAGGTCCTGTGAAGTGCTTTTAAAATTTCCATTTCTATTCGTTGTTGGACGAAATCTAAACCAAATTTTGGTGAGAGTGTGGGACATAGTGTAGCCCCTCCCCTTAAAAAAAACAGCCAATAGCGTATTGTTTTATCAACACTGCCAGTGAGAGTAGTTGTGCTCAAATGTGAAGCATCTTGAAGGGAGCGGGGCATGTCAGACAATATAGAGCTTGATCCATTTAGGCGGAAGTGACAGACTACAAGCTTTACATTTTTATATCGGTTTTATATCTTCTATATGCAAATTTTGTTTGTGCACACTATATCTATTTATATCCTAAAACGAAACAAAAAAAAAAAAAAAAACAGATTCTAACATCTAAAACTCTTTAAGCTTAGGACCTTTAAGCATTGTTTTGGAGTAATTTGTACTTTACTCAATCGGAATTTAAAGGTGCAGTATTTAAGTTTGACACCCAGTGGTTGAACTAGGTATTGCACTCCTGGATCAAAACAAAGCAAGCACAAGTTGCCAGATTGATCAGCGAGCGAGTCTGACGATCGAGCCTAAAGGCTGATTTAAGGCTGATTTAAACCGTGTTCTAAATAATATCAATGGCTCGCGATAGAAGGAATATTTTTCATATTAAAATGAGTTTTAACACATAGTGATTCAGCATGAACATTTAATCATTTTAAAGAGATTTAATATGTATTAATTAGATTTTAAACCGTACTATTTCATTTGAGTGCAGTGAATGCACTACTCTGTGCTTCTGAATGGCTGTATTTAAATTTCTGTCGTGTTTCGTCTGTTGCAAACAGCCAAGTTGCTCATCACTGCCAATCTCATCACGCGGCATGTTGTTAGGACACAGGGTTACAATATAACCTGCTCACCTAATGTTTACGCTCGTAATATTGATATTATTTGCTAATTAATAACCACCTCATGTGGACCTCTGAATCTGCGTCTCATTTTGGAGTCTGCTACTGTCCACCGGCGGTCGCATTTCGGTCACGGACGCATACTTTGAGAGCCTTTCTGACAGAATGAATAAAATACTCTGTTTTCCAACAAAGCAACCCGGAGTGCTGAAATATAATTGGCTAAACTGGCAATGGGCAGGTTAAAAGACCAAAACAAAGGCAGCCGTTCTGGCTCGTAACTCACATTTTCAAAGCAGAATGTCTGACTTTAGCATTGCTTTTCAGATAATCAAGAATGTTCACTTAGCATTAGCTTCTTAAATATCTACAAACATATTATGGTATTTTTATGCTTTAGAAGAGTCAAAAACTTACAGCACCATTAAACCGACCACAAGTACTTTTAGTTGAGTAGATTTCTGAAGAAAAACTATTATTTAATTTGAGTAATTTTATTTAAATTACAAAATAATTAGTTTCTTTTTTAATTGAATTTTTAAGTACTAGTTACAGTACATATTTTATATTTTCCTTTTATCAACATTAAATAAACAGACAATCAATCCTGGTTGTGCTTAGCATGCAAAAACCAATGATGTGTGGTTTTACTCAGCTATGGTTTAGCTTGTTATACAAGTATGGAAAAATTTTAAAAGACAAAAATATTCTTGATTTACAATTTCTGATTATGTGTTTGACTAAAACTTAACTTTAGTTGTATTCTGTAAGGGCGATGCAGTGGCGCAGTAGGTCGCAAGAAGCTCGCTGGGTCGCTGGTTCAAGCCTCGTTGGCGTTGACAGTGTGGAGTTTGCATGTTCTCCCTGCATTCGCGTGGGTTTCCTCCGGATGCTTCGGTTTCCCTCACAGTCCAAAGATATGCGGTACAGGTGAATTGGATAGGCTAAATTGTCCGTAGTGTATGAGTATACGTGTCCAGTTTTTACCAAGTTACTCACTGTACCTCAATAAACTCCCCACTGGAAGGGTTTCAGGGCAAGTACGAAGTACATTTAAACCAACATGGAAAATATACATACTTATATTTATTCTTCAAATACTCTGAAGCATAATAACACCTATCATTAATAATATACATATTATAAACAATACTGACACATACTAGAAAGTCCTACAGTATGTGTGAATGAGTGTGTGTGTGGATGTTTCCCAGAGATGGGTTGTGGCTGGAAGGGCATCCGCTGCGTAAAAACGTGCTGGATAAGTTGGCGGTTCATTCCGCAGTGGCGACCCCGGATTAGTAAAGAGACTAAGCCAAAAAGAAAATGAATGAATGTATTCTGTAAACTACAGATGATATTTTTTCTCATTTAAAATAAAAATCATAATTTACATGTCTTTTTTGGCATGAATGAGCAAATGTGTGTCAAGATTTTTATCAAAAATTTGACTTTTATATTCATTTTTAGACAACATAATACCAAGAATACAAGTTATTCTGACCAAGTTACCTTTTTCTTAAAACTTTCAAATGCAAATATTGCCATTTAGAGATTTTCATCAATCAATTCATAGTATAAACATTTTTGCAAAGCTACTTTTACTATTATAATACCCAAGTACAGTTTAAAGCTTTACAAAATATTCTTAACATTTCCTGAAGTTTATTTTTGTTTATACATGTAGGTTTGATTAAGTAAAAGTTTCATTTATTTTTTAGCATCTGCAGTTGAGTATTATTTTTGAGTACATTATTTTTACACCCCTGCAAGTTGTGCACATAGTAAAACAGCGCCCCCTTGTGAAGAAAAGACCTTCCTGTTTGAAGAAATATAGTTTATGCAGGCATTATTTTTGATTACATCAAATCCAGCCAATCGGAGAAGCAAATGGTACTTCACTCAACCTTTTGCTTCTTTAAATATGACTGTGGAAACACACTTCGAAAACAGTTCCACAGATAGTAATATTCAGCACGGCAAAATGCCTGAGAGCCATTGAGTCTTAAAAGCTTCTGAGAGCTATTGATTTCTGTCCGGTCCATGTATAAACTGGGCTTTCTTTACTCAAGCTCTTTCAGCAGTCGCCCACAATTACAGTCACACTGTCAGGCTTTATTCAAATCCATTTCCCTTGAGTGTGTGTTTTTCTTCGTAATGTTTTATGTAACTATTTTGTGAATTAAACAGGTGCTCATGAATTCTAGTGAGCGTGCATTATTAGCTAGTGTTGTTCTCCTTCTCTCTGGTTTGTGCGCATCTGATTGACCTTCTTTGACACTTTATACATGGGGAGGAAACAATTCATTCATTGAAAAAAACCCTAAATTTTTTTAAATTATTAGCCCTCCTGAATTATTAGACCCCCGTTATAATTTTCCCCAATTTCTGTTTAACGAAAAGATTTAAAAAAAAATTCTAATAACTGATTCATTTTATCTTTGTCATGATGACAGTAGGCGGTTCATTCCGCTGTGGCGACCCCTGATGAATAAAGGGACTAAGCCAAAGGAAAATTGAATAAATGAATGATGAACGAATGAATGATGTACATAATATTTTATTAGATATTTTTTAAGACACTAGTATTCAGCTTAAAGTGACATTTAAAGGCGTAACTAGGTAAATTAGACTGATTAGGCAAGCTGTAATTAGGCAAGTCATTGTATAACAGGTTTGTTCTATAGCTAATGGAAAATATATTGCTTCTTAAAGCAAGTGCTGTTTTGGGGTTTCTGCCTGAATTTTGCCTACCCAAATTAAAAAGCTTTCCAAATCCACATGCAGAGGTGTAAACGCAAAGGTTTGGTATCATTTTAAAGAAAACCCTTTGAATTCTCATAAAACACCATTGAAAGTAATTAAAATAATTGTATATGTTGTCTGTGTTACAATAAACCTCTCCAAAAAAGAGGCACTTTTTTTTGTAAACTCCTTTTGTACCTTTTAGGTTGCTGTAATCAATTTTGGTGGTTGCTGGGCATGTCAGTAATCACTGGAAAAAAGAGAAATGTCTCGATCATAATCTATGCCAAAGTTATTCTATTCCAACTAATGAGAGAATAGAACCACTTATGGGGTACTGGCCCAGTACGGACCTTTCAAATTTAAAGAATGTGGAAGTAAATGAGGTCACATACCTGGTACCAAGTCCCAGAATTTAGGATAAGATGGCTAATAATTTTGACCCTTAATTGTAAAGACTTTCTCCAGAAGAAAAAATGGTCACACTTTACAATAAGGTTCATTAGTTAATGTTAATTAATGCATTTACTAACTTGAACAAACAATGAACAGTACATTTACTACAGTATTTGTTCATGTTAGTTAACGTTACTTTATGAAAATACAGTTGTTCATTGTTAGTTCATGTTAACTCACGGTGCATTAACTAATGTTATCAAGCATGGACGTAATAATGCATTAGTAAATGTTCAAGTATTATTAATAAATGCTGTAGAAGTGTTGTTCATGATTAGTTCATGTTAGTAAATACATTAACGAATGAACCTTATTGTAAAGTCTGACTGAAAAAATATAGGAAATACTGTGAAAAATACCTTGCTCTGTTCAACATCATTTGTTAAATATTTGAAAAAGAAAAGAAAATCACAGGAGGGCTAATGATTTTGACTTCAACTGTATTAGATCAGCGCTGTTAACTTCATTAAATGCATGCTTTCATTTTCTAGTTTCTACTTTAGTTTGTAAAGTTTAACAGATGCATTCTAGTGAAAATTGCTAAGCAGTACAGAAATACCAAATAAATAGATTTTCTTTGGTTGAAGAAAATATATAAACATCAGCAAAATGTCAGAGGGACCTTATCCTTAAAAAAAGATGGAAACCTTGACCCTGTCTTATTTTCCTTCCTTTCAAAACATGAAATGACATGTTAAGCTGAATCACTGACCTGTTCTTTTTCCTGTTAAACTCTAGAGGAGTCAAATAAAGCAAAATATTACTCATCTTCTGAAGGAAGAATGCTTCGGAAATATAAATATCAGTTGTTTCTTTTGTAAAATGAGCAACTATATTGTATAACATATTGTTTGTTATAGCCAATTAAAAATAAAATACTGCTTAAGGGGGCTTGTTATTCATTCATTCATTCATTTTCTTTTCGGCTTAGTCTATTTATTAATCAGGGATCGCCACCGCAGAATGAACCGCCAACTTATCCAGCATATGTTTTTACACAGCAGATGCCCGTTCAGCTGCAACCCATCACTGGAAAACACCCAATTTAGTTTATTCAATTCTACTATATTGCTTGTCTTTGGACTTGAGGGGCAACCGGAGCAAACCAGAGTAAACCCACGCGAACACGGGGAGAACATGCAAACTCCACACAGAAATGCCAACTGACCCAGCCGAGGCTCAAACCAGTGACCTTCTTGCTGTGAGGCAACAGCACTACCCACTGCACCACTGCGCTGCCCTGGACTAATAATATTGACCTTAAAATAGTTTTTAAAATAATTAATACATGCTTTTATTCTACCTGAAATAAAACAAATAAAGATTTTCTTCAGAAGAAAAAATATTATAGGAAATACTGTCAAAATGTCCTTAATCTGTTAAATATCACTTCAGAAATATATGAAAAAGAACAAATATTGCAGAAATTTTTATAAATATTACTACAAATTTTGCCCTCAACTGTATGTATGTATGTATGTGTGTGTATGTGTGTTTGTGTATATGTGTATATATAGTTGAAGTCAGAATTATTAGCCCCCCTGATAATTTTTTTCTTCAATTTCTGTTTAACTGAGAGATTTTTTTCAACTCATTTCTAAACATAATAATTTTAATGTAAGTTTAAAATGTATACTTTTTCTTTGTTTTCTTATAGGCATAAAATAATTTCCAAAAAAAAAATCCATTAAAGGTTTCAAACAAGTAAAGAGCCATTAAATGATCACAGGATTGTCATTTTTGGCTGAACTATCCCTTTAATACTTTTGGAAATCCATATTTAAACTTTTCATAATCATCATGACATCAGTGATGCATTTGCTGCATCCCAGTTAGCATACTTTTATTACGTTGTTAAATTATGTACAGTTGTTTGTAATTTGTTTACACATTTGCCTGGGTTTGTAGTTCTAATCAACTTCATGTCCAATCGAAATGTATTGTGGGCATATTAGCGAGTATTAGTTTGAAAGCTACACTTTTTAAAAAAATATTCCGATGACACAGCCATACTAAGTTTACTTTATGAGAATGATGATATTGGTGTTATCTATCAATCAGAAATTAGTCAGTTCGTTGAGTGGTGTGATAGAAATAAGCTAAAAATAAATACTAAGAAAACAGAAGAGATGGTATTTGACCCAAAATGTACAGGTGACCATCGTCAAGTGGTTGTACATGACCATTCTATTATTCAGTCAGACACTTATAAGTACTTGGGCATTTACATCGACAGTTCTTTCACATGGAAAACACACATTGAGTGGGTTTGTTCTCGTTTACACCAGAGATTGTATTTTTTGCGGAGGTTGCGTCTTTTTGGAGTTAACAAGAAACTCATGATGTTGTTTTATAAAGCAGTTCTTGAAAGCATTGTTAGATATGGTATCACAGTGTGGTTTGGCAACCTGTCTGTTCAGTGTAAATCTAAATTGATGCATCTCTTAAAGACAGCATGGAAATTGTTGGGCACGATGAATATTTTAATCCTCGAGTTTTATATGAGAATTGTGTCCTTAATCAGGGGGAAAGGATTGTAAACGATCCAACTCATTTTTTGTTTCCTCATTACGAACTGCTTCCCTCTGGTAGAAGATATAGAGTCCCAAAGTGTAGGTTAAACCGTTATAAGAAATCCTTTGTACCTGTATCAGTGGGTTTATTTAATAAGAGTCTATCTTAATTACCATTATAAATTTTGTAACTGTTGTATTTTGTATTGTTTTTATTGCTTGTTTTAAGTGAATGTCTGCAGCAATATGGCGATGCCCATAACAAATTTCCTGTCAAGGACAATAAAGTTTTTTACTACTACTTACTACTTACTACTTTGATTATTTACTGGAAACAGTACACCATTCAGGAACTTTTGGTCACTTATTCTTTATTATTATTATTATTATTATTATTATTATTTTTTTTTTTTATTTATTTATTTATTTTTTTTTTTTTTTTCATATTTATTACATTTTTTTATATTTAAAATAATAAGAATACTATTTAAGAAGGATATTAAGCAAAATGGGACACAGCAACTGACGTGTCATGTGACTAAGTTTAAGAAAAACAACAACACAAACAAGAGCTAGCACAGGTTAAGATGATCAGTGGTTTCAGTGAATTCATTCATTCATTTTCTTTTTGGCTAGGTCCCTTCATTAATCAGGGGTCACCACAGCAGAATGAATCGCCAACTTATCCAGCATATGTTTTACCCAGTGGATGCCCTTCCAGCCGTAGCCCAGTACTGGGAAACATCCATATACTCTCGCATTCACACACAAACACTATGGCCAATTTTGCTTATTCAATTCACCTATACCGCATGTCTTTGGAGCACCCGGAGGAAACCCATGCGAACACGGGGAGAACATGCACACTCCACACAGAAATGCCATCTGACCCAGCTGGGGCTTGAATCAGCGGCTTTCTTGGTGTTATGTGACAGCACTACCCACTGCGGCAAATAAATGTATTTGCTGAGCTGTTCTTTCAGTTAGACTGTTGTTGTGTTCAGACACAGTGTACTGTAGATAATAGAAGCAATTCCCCCTGGAACGCTAACAAATCCATTTAGCTCCCTTTTCATAA